>NC_070582.1:4803713-4821213 GCF_027409825.1 Scomber japonicus | reverse complement strand
AATTTACTTTTTGGGGATATGTGAGCTTTTTTAATCACTTCAGTTAACTATAATTGACTTTAATTAAGTTTCAATCCACACAATAGCTCAAATATTAACTCAACTTTCTTTTTAAATGCCAAAAAATTGACTTTTTGAGGATATTTGAGCTTTTTTTAATCACTTCTGTCACTTTAGTTAACTATAATTAAGTTTCAATCCACACATAGCTCAAATATTAACTTTTTTTTTTTTTAAATGCCAGAAGAAATTGACTTTTTGGGGATATGTGAGCTTTTTTAATCAATTTAGTTAACTATAATTCAGTTTCAATCCACACAATAGTTCAAATATTAACTCAACTTTTAAAAAATGCCAAAAGAAATTGACTTTTTGAGGATATTTGAGCTCTTTATAATCACTTCTGTCACTTTAGTTAACTATAATTAAGTTTCAATCCACACGTAACTCAAATATTAACTACATTTTTTAAAAATTGGAATATTTCAGCTTTTTTTAAATCACTTTAGTTAAGAATAATTACATTTCCATCCACACACAGACCAAATATTAACTTTTTTTTTTTTTAAAGCCAAAAGAAACTGAGTAAATGATTTTTTGTGGGATATTTCAGCTTTTTTCATCACTTCACTAAACTATAAGCAACTTTCAATCCACACATAGTTCAAATAGTAACTCAGTTTTTTAAAAAATGCCAAAAGAAATTTACTTTTTGGGGATATTTCAGCTCTTTCTAATCACTTCTGTCACTTTAGTTAACTTTCATTAAGTTTCAATCCACACAATATTAACCCTTTATAGGACACTCATTGAAAGGAATGGAGGAAGGAAGGAAGGAAGGAAGGATGGAAGGAAGGATGGAACGAAGGATGGATGGATGGAACGAAGGAAGAAAGGAAGGAAGGAAGGATGGAACGAAGGAAGGAAGGAAGGGAAGGAAGGAAGGATGGAACGAAGGAAGGAAGGAAGGAAGGAAGGAAGGAAGGGAAGGAAGGAGGGACGGAGGAAAGAATTAAGGAAGGAAGGAAGGAAGGGAAGGAAGGAGGGACGGAGGAAAGAATTAAGGAAGGAAGGTAGGGGGGAGGAAAGAAAGAGAGAAGGAGGGAGGGAGGAAGGGAAGAAAGAAGGAAGGAAGGAAGGAAGAAGAAAGGGGGATGGAGGAAGGAAAGAAGGAAGGGAGGAGAGAAGGAGGGAGGGAGGAAGAACAGATGGAAGGAAGGAAAGGAAGGAAGGAAGGGAGGACGGAGGAAGGAAAGAAGGAAGGGAGGAGAGAAGGAGGGAGGAAGGAAGGACAGATGGAAGGAAGGAAAGGAAGGAAGGAAGGGAGGACGGAGGAAGGAAAGAAGGAAGGGAGGAGAGAAGGAGGGAGGAAGGAAGGACAGATGGAAGGAAGGAAAGGAAGGAAGGAAGGAAGGAAGGGAGGACGGAGGAAGGAAAGAAGGAAGGGAGGAGAGAAGGAGGGAGGAAGGAAGGACAGATGGAAGGAAGGAAAGGAAGGAAGGACAGAGGAAATAAGGAAAGAGGGAGGGAGAAAGGAAAAGAGGAAGGGAAGAAAGAAGGCAGGGAGGAAGGAAAGGAAGGAAGGAAGGAAGGATATTTTGGGATATTTACAGAAGTTACCAAATATAATTATTTGCCCAATAAAGGGTTAACTCAATTTTTTTTTTTTAAATGACTTTTTGGGGATATTTCAGCAGTTTTTTTTAACATTAGTCAGCGTTTACCTTCTTCAGCAGGCAGACCATGCTGGTTTGAGCGCTGACCGTCAGGCCGAGCGGCATCGCCAACGCCTCCTGATACTGAAGGCAGCAGGCGTAAAACTTGGACCAGAACTCCACCTGCAGCTGTCGGTACTCCTCCTGAGAGAAGACGAACTCCGTCACGCTGCTCTGCAACTGGAGGAAGAACAAAACACACACACACACACACACACACACACACACACACACACACACACACACAGACACACACACACACACACAGAGTCAGACTCTTCTTCTGTGGTGTCTCTGGAGTCTACAGCTGTACATTCCTGTGTGTCTCTCTGTTGATATTATTCGCTTTTAGGGTTTTTTTAATGTCAGAGGTTAAATAAAAATTCAATATGGAGGAACAAATGTGGAACAGTTTATTCACACAGGTCATAAAACTGTTAAACGCTGAACTCTCTGCACAGCTGCACATCGAATTGAGTTGTTTTTATTGCTTATCTGCTCTTATTGAGTCTTTTACTATCGGACATAATGAGCTGCTATCGTCTCTCTGTGTTTAGTGTAATTGTAAATTATATAATAGGTGTATAAAATAAACATTTAGAATAAGAATAAAATAAGAAAGCATGAAACAGAAGATTAAAATAATGAAATTATAATAGACGGCAACAACAAAAAATATATTTTCTATTTAAGCTTTTATTTATTTAGTACAAAAAACATGAATTTCTTTAATTATTTTTTAATTCCAGCTACTTTTGCTGCTCTTTTTTTTTTTGGATAATATTTTTGGGGCTTTTTTTAAATGGGTTTTCTGGCAGAGAGTCGGACAGGAAGCGGGTGGGGGGGAGAGAGAGAGAGAAAGAGAGAAAGAGAGAAAGAGAGAGAGAGAAAGAAAGAAAGAGAGACAGACAGACAGACAGAGAGAGGGAGAGGGAGAGGGAGAGGGAGAGGGAGAGAGAGAGAGAGACACAGAGAGGGAGAGAGAGGGAGAGGGAGAGAGAGAGAAAGAAAGAAAGAAAGAAGAGAGAGAGAGAAATGGATACGAGATGCACCAAAGGTCCCTTTCCGGGCTTAAAATCAGTGATGATGTCTCAGCGCCCTCAGCATGTTTAATCCTCCCGTCGACTGTTTGACTGTTATCTCTCTGGTTTCCCAACATAACGAAACATGAGGTTTAAATTATCATCGGATTCTGGGTTAGACCTTTTTAGCCGACTTAATCCTAACGTATTACCGCAGGTTTCATATGCATTTATGGAAGTTATAGTCAATAGGCCTCATTTAAATTAACTTAAACCTCATTTTTGACCCGAAGACAAACGGCACAGGTTAATAATTAGTTTATAAAACATAAAATATAAATTATCATCTAAATCTGTGTTTGACCTTTTTAAACTTCAGGTTTTATACACCTTTCATCCATCTTTCCTTCCTGTCTTCTTTTCCCTCCTTCCTTCTTTCCATTGTTTGTTCCTTCCTTCCTTCCATCTTTCCTTCCTTCTTTCCTCCCCATCTTCTTTTCCTTCCTTCCTTCCTTCCTTCCTTTCTTCTTTTCCATCATTCCTTCCTATCTTCTTTTCCTTCCTTCTTTTCCATCTTTCTTTGCTTCATTCCTTCCTATCTTTTTTCCTTCCTTTTCATCTTTCCTTCCCATCCTCTTTTCCTTCCTTCCTTCCTTCCCCTTCCTTTTCATCTTTCCTTCCCATCTTCTTTTCCTTCCTTCCTTCCTTCTTTGCCCATCTTTCTTTACTTCATTCCTTCCTTCTTTCCATCTTTCCTTCCTATCTTCTTTTCCTTCCTTCCTTCCTTTCCTTCCTTCCTTCCCTTCCCTTCCATCTTTCTGTCCTTCCTTCCTTCCTTCCTTCCTTCCTTCCTATCTTCTTGTCTTTCTTTCTTCCTATCTTCTTTTCCTTCCATCCTTCCATCTTTCCTTTCATCTTTCCTTCCTTCCTGTCCATCTTACCTTCCTATCTTCTTTTACTTCCTTCCATGTTTTCTTCCTTGTCTTTCTTTCTTTCTGTCTGTCTTTGTCTTTTTTTCCTTTCTTCTATCTCTTCTTCCTTCCTTCCTTCCTTCTTTCCATCTTTTTAATAATCCGGCCCAAATGAGATCAGTCTGTTTCTGAATCTTAAAGGAACATGAGTTTGATCCTCCTGATCTAAAGAACGAGTCCTTTGTCTCCACCACCACACAGTTATTACCTCGCTCTCCACGGCAACCGTCACTTCCTTCTTCAGACTCTCCCACGACACGTCTGTGATCCTCTCGGAGCCTCGTCGGTAGATCTGATAAAACAAATAAACAGAAAACATCTGTAACATCGACCTGGGAGCAAAACACACTGCAGATCTAAAAAGGAAAGATAGATGGATGGAGGGAAGGAAGGAAGGATAAAGGGAATGATGGGAAGAAGAACAGAAGGAAGGAAGGAAAGATGGATGAAGGGAACGGAGGAAGGAAAGAAGGATGGAAAGATAGATTGATGGATGAGGGAAGGAAGGAAGGAAGGATAAAGGGAACTAAGGAAGGAAGGAATGAAGGAAGGAAGGAAGGACTGAAGGAAGGAAGGAAGGCTGGATGGATGAGGGATGGAAGGAAGGATAAAGGGAACTAAGGAAGGAAGGAATGAAGGAAGGCTGGATGGATGGATGGATGAGGGAAGGAAGGAAGGATAAAGGGAACTAAGGAAGGAAGGAAGGAAGGAAGGAAGAAGGAAAGATGATAAAGGGAACGGAGGAAGGAAAGATGGATGGATGGATGATGGATGGAAGGAAGGAAGGAAGGAAGGAAGGAAGAAGGAAAGATGATAAAGGGAACGGAGGAAGGAAAGATAGATGGATGGATGGATGGATGGATGGAAGGAAGGAAGGAAGGAAGGAAGGAAGGAAGGAAGGAAGGAAGGAAGGAAAGAAGGAAGAAGGAAAGATGATAAAGGGAACGGAGGAAGGAAAGACAGATGGATGGATGGATGGAAGGAAGGAAGGAATGTTAAAATGAAGGAAGGTTCATGTGGAGATACATTTATATCTCTGGTCAACACAGAAAAGCTAAAATATTTTAGTTCATAAAGTCCAGATAAAGTTGTAAAAAGGTTTAATATTTGGTTTTATTCTGAAAATCTTTATAACAGAGAGAGAAGAGAGAATGGGGGAGGGTTTTAAATTAACAGGAGAGTTTAATCAGGAGGTATATGGATGAGGAAGGAAGGATGGATGGAAGGAAGGATAAAGGGAATGGAGGAAGGAAGGAAGGGAGGAAAGATAGATGGATGGCTGGATGGATGGATGAGGGAAGGAAGGAAGGATAAAGAGAACTAAGGAAGGAAGGAAGAACGGAAGTAAGGAAGGTAAGACAGATGAAGGGAACGGAGGAAGGAAAGATGGATGGAGGGAAGGAAGGAAGGATAAAGGGAATGATGGAAAAAAGAACAGAAGGAAGGAAGGAAGGAAGGAAGGATAGAGGGAATGAAGGAAGGCTGGATAGATAGATGGAAGGAAGAAAGGAAGGATGGATGGAAGGAAGGAAAAAGGAAAGGAAGGAAGGAAGGAAGGATGGATAAAGGGAACGGAGGAAGGAAGGAAGGAAGGAAGGAAAGATAGATGGATGGCTGGATGGATGGATGAGGGAAGGAAGGAAGGATAAAGGGAACTAAGGAAGTAAGGAAGGAAAGATGGATGGATGGAGGGAAGGAAGGAAGGATAAAGGGAATGATGGAAGGAAGGAAGGAAGGAAGGAAGGAAGGAAGGAAGGAAGACGGATGATAAAGGGAACGGAGGAAGGAAAGACAGATGGATGGATGGAAGGAAGGAAGGAAGGAAGGAAGGAAGGAAGGATGATAAAGGGAACGGAGGAAGGAAAGACAGATGGATGGAAGGAAGGAAGGAAGGAAGGAAGGAAGGATGATAAAGGGAACGGAGGAAGGAAAGACAGATGGATGGATGGATGGTTGGATGGAAGGAAGGAAGGAAGGATGATAAAGGGAACGGAGGAAGGAAAGACAGATGGATGGATGGATGGTTGGATGGAAGGAAGGAAGGAAGGAGGGAACAAAGGAAGGATGGTTCTCACCTGCAGAGCTTTAACGATGGCCGACGCAGTGAAGCGCAGAGGAGAGAAAAGCATCTCCAGATATGTTTCCTGTTACAACACAAAACAATAAATGACTCAAAACGACTTATTTATGATTAAAATTGATGCTGATTAACTAATCATGTATTGAATGACAGTTGAAGTTTTAACTGGTCTCACCCTTGGGTCCTGGTCTACTCCTATCTGGACTTCGTCATCGGGCGGAGGCTGAACGAACACCTGGTTCCACTGACCGGCCATGTTGCTGTCGGACAGAGAAGTGACAACGTTAAAACACACAATAATAAACATGAATGAACTTTTAACTTCCTGAGTCCAGACCAGGTGGGGAGTTCTGGTCCTCCGAAATGAGGCCAACGCAGAAGTAACTTAGAGCTGCATTCTATCAAAAGGCCACCAGGGGACGACCGTCTCTATACAAGTCAATGGAGAATTCACCAACTTCTCACTTGATTTCTAACCTCAGTAAACGTTTTCAAAATGTGTTTATGGTCTCAATCGCTAGTTTAAAGCCTTCTTCAATGCAGTATGATGTTCATTTGGGACATTTTGGCCTCCCTGATTTTATATGTGACGATAAAGCAGGGTATGCATTAGGGCGTGGCTACGTCCTGATTGACAGGTTGATTGACCAATGTCCTCGAGATCCAGCCCTCGCAACCATAGCAACCTCCCCGCTCCGCCCATGGCTCCGCCTCATGCCCATATAAGTAGAATCCGTGTTTTTAGTTTTCCCAGCATGCACCTGAAACTTTCAAGATGGCGCTGCCCAGAAACTAACTTCAAAACTATTGGCTTCCGAGCAGCAGTCCACAAACCAATGGGTGACGTCACGGATGTTACGTCCATTTCTTTTATACAGTTTATGGTCTAAATAAGTTTATTAAATGACTTACTGTTCAAAGTTGATGTATTTGACGATGGTGGTGTTGGAGTCGTCGACCCAAACACCCCAAATATCTGTCGGGGTCAGAGTGAAATCCACCAGAGTCTCCTGTTGGCAGAGAGAGAGATTCATTAATATAATAAATATATATAACGATTATATTCATTATCAATTAAATCAGACTCATTTTCATTTAAAGGCCACACGCAGCTCAATTTGATCTTATTTGGAAGGAAGGAAGGAAGGAAAAGACAGGAAGGAAGGAAGGAAGGAAGGAAGGAAGAAAAAGAAGACAGGAAGGAAAGATTGAGGGAAAGGAAGGAGGGAGGGAGGGAGGGAGGGACGGACGAAGGACGGACATGTGGAAGGAAGGAAGGAAGGAAGGAAGGAAGGAAGGAAGGAAGGACAGGTGGAAGGAAGGCAGGAAGGACAGATTCAAGGACAGATAGAAGTAAGTAAGTAAGTAAGTAAGTAAGTAAAGTAGTAAGAAAGGAAGGAAGGAAGGAAGGCAGGAAGGACAGATGGAAGGAAGGAAGGAAAAGAAGACAGGAAGGAAGGAAGGAAAAGAAGACAGGAAGGAAGGCAGGAAGGAAGGAAGAAAGGGAGAAAGGGAGGGAGGAAGGAAGGAACAAAGGAAGGAAAGAAAGAAAGAAAGAAAGTAAGAAAGAAAGAAGGAAGGAAGACAGACGTTTCTAAACAGATTTAAATGGTGTCTTTTCTTCTCAGTTTACTATTTATATAAAGTTTAATGTTCTTTTCGTTTCTTTGGCAGATTTTCTTTTGTTTTTATTCGACCAGTGAAATTTAATCTGGAACATCTGAGTGAAAGCAGCTGTTTGGAGTTTCTCCAGCTGATAAAAGTTTAATTTATTTAGCGAGGACGACGACAGGACAGGTTTATAATATATCAAATCTCTCTTAAAAAACAACAATCAGGAGCCAAAATGAACATTAGAGCAGTTTATCTTGCTGTAATGATTCCTCCTGTTCAGAAGAAAGGAAGGAAAGAAAGAAGGAAAGAAAGAAGGAAAGACAAAAGGAAGGAAGGAAGGAAGAAAGAAAGGTAGGAGGAAGAAAGAACAAGAAGGAAGATGAGGAAAGAAACAAACAAAGAAGGAAAAAGAAAGAAGGAAAGCAAGAGGAGGAAGAACAAGGGGGAAGATGAGGAAAGAAAGAATGAAAAAAAAGGAAAGAGAGAAAGAAAGAAAACCAAAGAAAGACAGAAGGTAAAAAAAGAAGGAAAGAAAAAATAAAGAACAAGGAGGAAGATGAGGAAAGAAAGAATGAAAAAGAAGGAAATAAAAACATAAGGAGAAAGAAAGAAACAAAAATGAAAAACAATGAAGGGAAAAATGATCAAAGGAGAAAAAGAAAGAAAGATTAAGTTGAAAAAGATGTAAGGAAGGAAGGAAGGAAAAGGAGATAGGAAGGAAGGAAGGAAAAGAAGGAAGGAAAAAAGATAGGAAGGAAGGAAGGAAGAAAGGAAAGAAGGAAGGAAGGAAGGTAAGAACAAAGGAAGGAAAAACAAAGAAGGGAAAAATGATCAAAGGAGAAAAAGAAAGAAAGAAAAGATGGATGGAAGGAAGGAAGGAAGGAAGGAAGGAAGGAAGGAAGGAAGGAAGGAAGAAAAAGGAGATAGGAAGGAAGGAAGGAAGAAAAAGGATAGGAAGGAAGGAAGAAAAAGGAGATAGGATGGAAGGAAGGAAAAGAAGATAGGAAGGAAGGAAGGAAGGAAAAGAAGGGAGGGAAAAATATAGGAAGGAAGGAAGGAAGGAAGGAAGGAAGGAAGGTAAGAACGAAAGAAGGAAAAACAAAGAAGGGAAAACTGATCAAAGGAGAAAAAGAAAGAAAGAAAGAAAGAAAGAAAGAAAGAAAGAAAGAAAAGATGGATGGATGGAAGGAAGGAAGGAAGGAAGGAAGGAAGGAAGGAAAAGGAGATAGGAAGGAAGGAAGAAAAAGGAGATAGGATGGAAGGAAGGAAAAGAAGGAAGGAAAAAATATAGGAAGGAAGGAAGGAAGGAAGGAAGGAAAGAAGGAAGGAAAGAAGCAAAGAAAGACTGTGTGGACACAATCGTCCGTATGAAGAACTTCCTGTTTACCTGCGTGGAGAACAGAGAGGAGATGTGGTCGAGGCTGTAGCGGTTGTTGTCGGTGCCGACCAGCTGCAGGACGATGAACTGCCCCCTCTGCGGCACGGCGAGGTAGACGGCTACGCACAGACCGGTGGTGGCGCAGAACGTCAGCCGCAGCCGGTTACTCTGACCGGACAGACGCTTCACCCCCTTACAGGCCGGCATGTACTCCAACATGTCCGCCTCCAGCAGGCACACCTGCTCCTGAACGGGACAAATAACAGGACGGCATCTTAAAGACTGTGTAAAGTGAATTCAGACATTTTCTTCTAAACACATTAAATAGGTCATAAATGTATTTCTAAAAAAGGTGTAAAAAGCATTTCAACCATTTAGATTTGAATTGTGGAGCTAGGCTTCACAAACTGTGTTTCAACATTTCTGTGTTCAGGATTTAGTCAATCAATCAATCTTTATTTGTATAGCGCCAAATCACAACAAAGTCATCTCAAGGCTCTTTACACATAGAGCAGGTTCTAAACCGAACTCTTCAGGTTTTAACTTTAAAGAGACCCAACATTCCCACATGAGCAACAGTGGAGAGAAAAAACTCCCTTTTAACAGGAAGAACCCTCAGAACCAGACTCCGAGTGGGAGAACATCTGCCTCGACCGGTTGGGGTTGAGAGGAGAGAAAGAAAGGATAGAGGAGAGAGGAAGGATAGGAGAGAGAAGCACAATGAAAATCAACAATGAAGCTAGAAGGTCCGGGACTGGAAGTGATTAGCATAAACCCGCCCCTGCTGCTGTAGAGGTATAAATACATTCAGCACACACTACTACTACTACAGTCTACAGTTAGCCAGTTAGCTGAGTTAGCAGCCGAGCTAGCCACCGAGCTAGCCGCCAAGCTAGTAGCCGAGTTAGCCGCCGAGCTAGCAGCTGAGTTAGCAGCAGAAAGCTCTCAGACGTAGCGTCCATGTTTCTGGTAGAGGTGGTGACTTTGATTGACAGGTGACACTTGGTAGGGGGCGGGGTTTCAGCGAACTCGGCGGCCACGCCCACAGCGTTTGGGAGCAGAGAAAGAGGCTGATTTTTACACAACTTTGAAGCCTAATTTCATATATTTGGAGATTTTTTTTTAATCATTCAAATTTGGCAGGGTGGTTAACAACACACTTTTCTGTGGTATGTCAAACTCAGAACACATATTTATTCTTACTTTACACGGACTTTAAATGATCTAATATCTAAACCCTAATCTTGGTTTTAATATGTAAGTCAAGCAGCTGACCCTGAAGGACCACATGCGCAGTTTGAGATCCTGGCAGAGGGCGAAGATGAAGGAGTCTTCCTCGAGCTCTCTGACAACCAGACTGAGGGCCAAGTCGGCCGGAGTCTGCTCCCCTCGGATAACGCTCGGCATCCAGCCGGAGATCCTCTGCATCATGGAGCTCCTCTTCAGCTCCACCACCGACACACTCCCTGTTTTACACACACACACACACACACACACACACACACACACACACACACACACACACACACACACACACACACACACACACAAAAGAACATTAAACATTAAAGATTTTATCCACCTACAGCAGGGGTGTCAAACATGCGGCCGGCTCACTTTCTTTCCATCTTTCCATCCACTTTTCCTTCCTTCCTTCCTTCCTTCCATCTGTCCTTCCTCCCTTCCATCTTTCCATACTGTCTTCTGTCCTCTTCCTTCCATCCTTCCTCCCTTCCGTCCTCTCTTCCATCTGTCTTTCACTCCTTCCTCCCTTCCTTCAATCTTTCCTCCCTTCCGTCTTCTCTTCCATCTGTCTTTCACTCCTTCCTCCCTTCCTTCAATCTTTCCTCCCTTCCGTCTTCTCTTCCATCTGTCTTTCACTCCTTCCTCCCTTCCTTCAATCTTTCCTTCCTTCCTTTCTTCCATCTTCCTCTCTTCCTTCTTTTTCTTCCTTTCATCTGTCTTTCACTACTTCCTTCCTTCCTTCCTTCCTTCCTTCCATCTTTCCTTACTGTCTTCTCTCCTCTTCCTTCGATCCTCCCTTTCTTCTTCCATCTTTTCTTCCTGTCATCTCTTCCTTCCATCTGTCCTTCCTCCCTTCCTTCCTTCAATCTTTCCTTCCTTTCTTCCATCTTTCCTTACCGTCTTCTCTCCTCTTCCTTCCTCCCTTCCTCCCTTCCTTCCTTTTAATGATCCGGCCCACATCAGATCAAATTGGTCTGTATGTGACCCTTGAATGAAGAGGAGTTTGACACCTCTGACCTACAGTGTATTTAAGTGCACTTATACTAACAATGACTGCAAATGTTTCCTGGTCTCCATGGTTACCCAGATTAAATGTAATATTTAGAACAATAGTATTCCATTAGCTTTATTTAATATAAAAGTTATAATGTAAGATCATGCCAAACTAGATGATATGGTGTTTTATTGACTATTTACTGTTTTTAAGCAAGTTGAATTATTTGGTACAAAGTTTTTATGGTTACACCACTTAGACATTTTTAGCATAATCCTCTAATATATTCTCTCTAAATGGATTAAAAGCAGAAATTTGATGCTGGGTCCACAAAAAAAGAATATGTACAAGTTATTCATACGTTTATTTTCACTTTTTAACCCTTTACATTTAAACTAAACCACATGGAGACAAACCTTGTGTGTCGTGAGGCGGCAGAGTAACGACCATGATGCCTCCTGCGGGTGAAGCGAGGGCGTAGTGAGCCTCCCCCTGCTGACTGAGCCAGGCTGCGGAGGTGCTCGGACTTCCTGTCTGTCCCACCGCGGTCGGGATGACGGCGCTGTGAGACGGATCCTGCAGACTCAGCTTCCCAACGTCAGAGAAGACGGACTGCATGTGGAGCTCCGTCACCAGCTCCTGAACACACAGCGACACACAGCACGGTTATATGGTTATTATATATTAGTGGTGATTTAACAGGAGGAGGAAGAGGAGGAGGAGGAGGAGAAGGAGGAGGAGGAGGGGAAGAAGGAGGAGGAGAAGAAGGAGGAGGGGAAGAAGAAGGAGGAGGAGAAGAAGGAGGAGAAGGAGAAGAAAGAAAAGTACGAGGAGGAAGAGAAAAAGAAGAAGACGGAGCAGGAGAACGATCAGAGGAGGGGAAGAAGAGGAGGAAAAGGAGAAGGAGGAGAAGAAAAAGACGGAGGAGAAGGAGGAGGAGATTGAGGAGATGGTGAAGAAGAAGAAGCAGACGATGAAGGAGGACTAGGAGAAGAGGAAAAAGGAGAAGGAGAAGAAGGAGGAGGAGATTGAGGAGGAGAAGAAGAAGAAGCAGAAGAAGAAGCAGAAGCAGAAGAAGAAGAATGAGAAGAAGAAAAAGGAGGAGGAAGAAAAAGGAGGAGGAAGAAAAAGAAGAAGAAGCCAGTCTGTCTATCAGAGTGTGAACGGATGAACCAGCAGGTTGAACTCACGCTGCGATACATGCGCGTCGGGTGCGGCAGCACCAGCCTGTGGACGCTCTGATTGGTGCTGATGAGAATGACGACATTGTTGAGCGTCTCCTGGATGGTGACTCCGCCCGGCAGAACGGTGCAGTGGCTGAACTTAACTTTAACAGCGTTGTTGAGCAGGTTGGTGTCCAGAGACTGCTCCAGCAGCTGCACCGTGTCGCCCGAGGTCGACCTGCACACACGACCGAGGAAGGATTAAAAACCTCCAAATTAAATATTGAATCTTTCCTGTCGTCCTCCCGGGTCAAATTGAACCCGTCTGTTTTTACTGTTCCGCTCTCTCTTTCTTTCTTCCTTCCTTCTTTCCTTCCTTCCTCCCTCCTTCCTTCTTTCATTTCCTCCCTTACTTCCTGCGTCCTTATTTAACCCTTCCTCCCTCCTTTCCTTCTGTCTTCCTTCCTCCCTCCTTTCCTTCTGTCTTCCTACCTCCATTCCTTCCTTCCTTCCTCCTTTCCTCCCTCCCTTCCTTCCTCCTTTCTTTCCTTCTTCCTCCCTTCCTTGTTCTGTCCTTTCCTTCTGTCTCCCTTCCTTCCTCCTTCCTTCCTTTCCTTCTTCCTCCCTTCCTTCCTCTGTCCTTTCCTTCCTTCCTTCTCCCTCCCTTCCTCTGTCCTTTCCTTCCTTCCTTCTCCCTCCCTTCCTTCCTTCCTTGACTCGAGGACAACAGGAGGGTTATTTAACATTTCTTTCTCCCAAATTCTCTCCAGATAGATGAGACAAACTGATTTTGAACTGCCTGTGGAAGCATTTCCTTCATTTTACGAGCTTAGCTACAGTCATTGTGTTTTGGGCTCTGAGCACTTACAAAACGTGGGTGACCTACACTTAACCATGTACCTGAACGCCTCGCTGTTGATCTTCTAAACACACTGCTAAAAGCTACTCTTTCTGTCTAGACGAAGGGTCAGAGGGTCCATTCTTAATTAACAGCTCTGTTTTCGCTGCCTACTTTTCTCTCTTTAAGAGCGTCGCCCCAGCCTTAAATTACTCAATTAATCAATTACGTACATCGTGAAATCAATAATGAAAATCAGAGAGAGAAATTAAGCTTGAAATATGACTCCACAAACTATAAATTGCACATGGTTCAATGATTCAGCAGCCCGGTGAGAAACATGTACATGATGTGAAAAGACGACGGTTAAAAAAACTCACCAGTGAATGAATCTGTTGCTGGTGACAGACAGCAGCTTCCCACTGTCCTCATAATGAAAGGCTCCGGCACTGTCCGGGAACTTAACTCCACCAGGAAGAGGACTGAGACCTAAAGAATAGAGGAACCACACACACACACACACACACACACACACACACACACACTTATGTTTTAGTTCCCCCAAATACCAGTTTCTCAAGTTGTTACTCTCTAGTAAATCACATAAGAATGGAAGGTAGCCATGACGCAAAACTAAACACTTTATTATCAGCAGCTATTTTGATATTTGTTCCAGTGTTTTCTATCTTGATGCAAAGTCACAGGTTAATATTTTACAGCAGGACACATAATTCCTGAAAGAAAGTACCAATTCCTGCATGACAAATACTACTAAAGTAAAAGTACTGCAGTATTATAGTGATGTAGTATGCAGTATTACAGTAAAAGTACTACAGTATTATGAGTGATGTAGTATGCAGTATTACAGTAAAAGTACTGCAGTATTATAGTGATGTAGTATGCAGTATTACAGTAAAAGTAGTGATATATTATTATATATGACATCATTAGATTATTAATAGTGAAGCATCAGTGTTAGAGCAGCATGTTACTGTTGTAGCTGCTGGAGGTGGCGCTAGTTTATACTACTTTATATACAGTTAGCAAGTTTATACTACTTTATATACAGTTAGCTAGTTTATACTACTTTATATACAGTTAGCTAGTTTACACTACTTTATACACAGTTAGCTAGCTTATACTACTTTATATACAGTTAGCTAGTTTACACTACTTTATATACAGTTAGCTAGTTTATACTACTTTATATACAGTTAGCTAGTTTACACTACTTTATATACAGTTAGCTAGTTTATACGACTTTATATACAGTTAGCTAGTTTATACTACTTTATATACAGTTAGCTAGTTTAGTCCAGTGGTTCCCAACCTAGGGGTGGGGCCCCTCCAAAGGGTCAGCAGATAAATGTGAGGGGTGGTGAGATGATTTATGGGAGAGGAAAGAAGAAACAACCAAGTTCTGATTCACAAATGTGTTTTCAGTTTTTTTAACTCAGACATCTGAAATGTGAGCCGACTACACACTGCTTTTTGTAAGACGTCAAAAGACAAAAAGGTTGGAAACCACTGGTTTCATCTTTAACAATGTGTTGTATTTTAAAAGCTTGTTATATTATCCATTGTGTCAAATCTTCATCTGAAAAGTAACTAAAGCTGACAAATAAATGTAGTGGAGTAGAAAGTACAATATTTCCCTCTGAGATGTAGCGGAGTGGAAGTATAAAGTCGTAGTAGTACCGTAATATTGTACTTTAGGTGCATTAGTAATGTGACTTATTTCAGGTTTTCTGTTTGACAGCTTTAATTTACCGGCTAACACGCTGAGGCTAAAGAGAAAACAGGTCATTTTAACCTTGACTGAAGAGATGGACAAACCCTTCAACACTACACACCATCTAACAAGGTTTAAATTTAAAGATTAAGGGCCACTTGTCACGATAAATAACGTAAATCGCACCTTTATCAATCAGCTGCTAACATTAGCTCACAAGCATGTTAGCAGCCGGCTAGCTGTTGTTAGCATGGTCATTAATAAAAACATGAAACACTGTCGAGTTTAGACATGCTGTGAGAAAACTAGAGAGGTGTTAGGGTGAGCGAGCTGTGTGAGAGCTCCGTGTCGACATTTACCGAGGTTTACTGTGACTTCTCGGAACCTCTGCAGAGTTTCCCTCTCAAAGCCACAGATCTCTATGAAGCTCCGCTGCAGCGCCGCCATCTTCTCCCTCATGGACAGCTGTGACGTCAGGGACGGGCCGCGCGTCCGGCGTTCAAACGTTTAAAGAGACAGTACACGTCGAGACTGTCCGGTGTAAGGAGGGTTTATAGTGACTAAGTTATATTATTGTCTGGTGTATGGAGGGTTTCATATGACTAAAGTTAAATTATTGTCTCGGGTATGGAGGTTTTATAGTGACTACATTTATTATAATACTCTCTGGTGTAATATAACATTTAAAGAGACAGTACACGTCGAGTCCGTCCGGTGTAAAGAGGGTTTATAGTGACTAAAGTTATATTATTGTCTGGTGTAATATAACATTTAAAGAGACAGTACACGTCGAGACTGTCCGGTGTACGGAGGGTTTATAATGACTAAGTTATATTATTGTCTGGTGTAATATAACATTTAAAGAGACAGTACACGTCGAGACTGTCCGGTGTAAGGAGGGTTTATAATGACTAAAGTTATACTATTGTCTGGTGTAATATAACATTTAAAGAGACAGTACACGTCGAGTCCGTCCGGTGTAAGGAGGGTTTATAGTGACTAAAGTTATATTATTGTCTGGTGTAATATAACATTTAAAGAGACAGTACACGTCGAGTCCGTCCGGTGTAAGGAGGGTTTATAATGACTAAAGTTATATTATTGTCTGGTGTATGGAGGGTTTATAATGACTAAAGTTATATTATTGTCTGGTGTAATATAGCATTTAAAGAGACAGTACACGTCGAGACTGTCCAGTGTATGGAGGGTTTATAATGACTAAAGTTAAATTATTGTCTGGTGTATGGAGGGTTTATAGTGACTAAAGTTAGAATTCTGTCTTGTATACAGAGGTTTTATAGTGACTAAAGTTATATCACTGTCTTGTGTATGTAGGGTTTATAATGACTAAAGTAAAGTTATAGTACTCCCTGGTGTAATATAGCATTTAAAGAGACAGTACACGTCGAGTCCGTCTGGTGTAAGGAGGGTTTATAGTGACTAAAGTTATATTATTGTCTGGTGTAATATAACATTTAAAGAGACAGTACACGTCGAGACTGACCGGTGTAAGGAGGGTTTATAGTGACTAAAGTTTTATTATTGTCTGGTGTAATATAATATTTAAAGAGACAGTACACGTCGAGTCTGTCCGGTGTAAGGAGGGTTTATAGTGACTAAAGTTTTATTATTGTCTGGTGTAATATAACATTTAAAGAGACAGTACACGTCGAGTCTGTCCGGTGTAAGGAGGGTTTATAGTGACTAAAGTTTTATTATTGTCTGGTGTAATATAACATTTAAAGAGACAGTACACGTCGAGACTGTCTGGTGTATGGAGGGTTTATAATGACTAAAGTTAAATTATTGTCTGGTGTATGGAGGGTTTATAGTGACTAAAGTTATAATTCTGTCTTGTATACAGAGGTTTTATAGTGACTAAAGTTATATTACTGTCTTGTGTATGTAGGGTTTATAATGACTAAAGTAAAGTTATAGTACTCCCTGGTGTAATATAGCATTTAAAGAGACAGTACACGTTGAGTCTGTCCGGCGTACGGAGGGTTTATAGTGACTAAAGTTAAATTACTGTCCGATATGGAGCGTTTATAGTGACTAAAGTTAAATTATTGTCCGATATAGAGGGTTTATAGTGACTAAAGTGAAGTCTTTCAAACATTTAAAGAGACTGTCCTGTATGGAGGGTTCATAATGACTAAAGTTAAATCACTATCCTGTATGGAGGGTTTAAAATGTCTCAACTTAAATCTTTCAAACATTTAAACACACTGTCCAGTATGGAGGATTCAAAATGACTAAATTTAAATCTTTTTTTTTTTTTTTTTAATATTAATACCATTTGTAATATACGTAGGTGGGATAGAGTCCATGTCAGTAGGGGTCGCAGGCTGGCTGCAGTCAAGAAGAAACTGGTTTTGTGGCAGCATGAAAAACAAATGATATTTATTTTTTAGCTTGTTTTTTTCTGACATGTCCCTTCCCAGAAGTTCAGTCACATGCAGATGCAGCAGCTCTTATGCTCCATATGTGGACTGTTTCTATTATGAGACAGTGTTATGGTCTTTCACTTCACTGTGCTATTATCGTGTCCTTTTATGGTTAACCTGCAACACACTATTGGTGCTTTTCCATTATACAGTTCTAGCATTACTCGGCTCGGCTTGTGTGTGTGTGTGTGTGTGTGTGTGTGTGTGTGTGAGAGAGTCTTATAGTCATATACAGTGTTTTTAGTGTCATTTACAGTAAGTGTTTAAACACAGAGACACAGCTCTCCTGAAGAAGTTCTGT
>NC_070582.1:4793713-4796213 GCF_027409825.1 Scomber japonicus | reverse complement strand
AGGAAGGAGGGAAGGAAGGGAGGAAGACGGAAGGAAAAGATGGAGGAAGGAGGTGAGGAAGGAAGGAAGGAAGGAAGGAAGGAAGGAAGGAAGGAAGAAAACGTAGAAAGGAAGGAAGGGAGGGAGGGAGAAATGTAGGAAGGAAGGAAGGGAAGGGAGGAAGGTAGGAGGGGAGCAAGGAAGGAAGGAAGGGAGGAGGGATGGAAGGGAGGAAGGAAAGAAGGAAGGGAGGGAGGGAGAAAGGTAGGAAGGGAAAGGTAGGTCTCTTATATGAGCGAATTGGGTAAGGGCCCAAGGGCGGCACTTTGTCATGACTCATGGGGGGCGGCACAAGCACTTCGAAGGGAGGAAGGTAGGAGGGAAGGAAGGAAGGGTTCGAAGGGTTTTTTAATTATTTGCATTTCAAGTTAATCTATCGCTCTGTTGTGCACGCGCCCCTGCTTGCTGAGACGGTGCTGCCTTTAAAGGAGGGAGGAAGGAGGTGAGGAAAGGAAGGAAGGAAGGAAGAAAGGAAGGAAGGGAGGGAGGAGGGAGAAAGGTAGGAAGGAAGGAAGGAAATAAGGGAGGAAGAAAGGCAGGAAGGAAGGAAGGAAGAAACGTAGAAAGGAAGGAAGGGAGGGAAGGAGAAATGTAGGAAAGTAGGAAGGAAGGAAGGGAGGAAGGGAAGGACGGAAGGAAGGACGGAAGGAGGGATGGAAGGAAGGAAGGAAGGAAGAAAGAAAGGAAGGAAGGGAGGGGAGGGAGAAAGATAGGAAGGTTAGGATGGAAGGAAGGAAGGAAGGAAGGGAGGAAGGTATGAAGGAAGGAAGGAAAGAAGGGTGGGAGGGAGAAAGGTAGGAAGGTAGGAAGGAAGGAAGGAAGAAAGGAAGGAAAGGGAGGGAGGGAGAAAGGTAGGAAGGAAGGAAGGAAGGAAGGAAGGAAGGAAGGGAGGAAGGTATGAAGGAAGGAAGGGAAGGAAGGAAGGAAGGAAAGAAGGGTGGGAGGGAGAAAGGTAGGAAAGAAGGAAGGAAGGAAGGAAAGAAGGGTGGGAGGGAGAAAGGTAGGAAGGAAGGAAAGAAGGGTGGGAGGGAGAAAGGTAGGAAGGTAGGAGGGAGGAAGGAAGGAAGGGAAGAAGGAAGGGAGAAACGTAGGAAGGGAGGGAGGGAGGGAGAAAGGTACGAAGGAAGGAAGGAAGGAAGGAAGGAAGGAAGGAAGGAAGGAAGGAAGGGAGGGAGGGAGAAAGGAAGGAAGGAAGGAAATAAGGGAGGAAAGTAGGAAGGAAGGAAGGAAGGACGGAAGGAAGGAAGGCAGGAAGGAAAAGAAGGAAGGAAGGGTGGGAGGGAGAAAGGTAGGAAAGTAGGAAGGAAGGAAGGAAGGAAGGGAGGAAGGTAGGAGGGAGGGAGGAAGGAAGGAAGGAGGGAGAAAGGTAGGAAGGGAAAGGTAGGTCCTCTTATATGAGCGAATTGGGTAAGGGCCAATGGCGGCACTTTGTCATGACTCACGGGGGGCGGCACGAGCACTTCGAAGGGAGGAAGGTAGGAGGGAAGGAAGGAAGGGTTCGAAGGGGTTTTTTAATTATTTGCATTTCAAGTTAGTCTATCGCTCTGTTGTGCACGCGCCCCTGCTTGCTGAGGACGGTGCTGCCTTTAAAGGAGGGAGGAAGGAGGTGAGGAAGGAAGGAAGGAAGGAAGGAAGGAAGGGAGGGAGGGAGAAAGGTAGGAAGGAAGGAAGGAAATAAGGGAGGAAAGTAGGAAGGAAGGAAGGAAGGAAGGAAGGAGGGAAGGAGAAATGTAGGAAAGTAGGAAGGAAGGAAGGGAGGAAGGAAGGAAGGAAGGAAGGAAGGTAGGAAGGAAGGAAAGAAGGGTGGGAGGGAGAAAGGTAGGAAGGTAGGAGGGAGGAAGGAAGGAAGGGAAGAAGGAAGGGAGAAACGTAGGAAGGGAGGGAGGGAGGGAGAAAGGTACGAAGGAAGGAAGAAGGAAGGAAGGAAGGAAGGAAGGAAGGAAGGAAGGGAGGGAGGGAGAAAGGAAGGAAGGAAGGAAATAAGGGAGGAAAGTAGGAAGGAAGGAAGGAAGGACGGAAGGAAGGAAGGCAGGAAGGAAAGAAGGAAGGAAGGGTGGGAGGGGAGAAAGGTAGGGAAAGTAGGAAGGAAGGAAGGAAGGAAGGGAGGAAGGTAGGAGGGAGGGAGGAAGGAAGGAAGGAGGGAGAAAGGTAGGAAGGGAAAGGTAGGTCCTCTTATATGAGCGAATTGGGTAAGGGCCAATGGCGGCACTTTGTCATGACTCACGGGGGGCGGGCACGAGCACTTTCGAAGGGTTTTTTTTTAAATTATTTGCACGTCAAGTTAATCTATCACTCTGTTGTGCACGCGCCCCTGCTTGCTGAGACGGTGCTGCCCTTTAAATAGTGTGTTTCCTGTTCTATGTGCAATAGTGTAATAAATGGTTTTAATTAACCCTCCTGTTGTCCTCGAGTCAAGGAAGGAAGGGAGGAAGACGGAAGGAAAAGATGGAGGAAGGAGGTA
>NC_070582.1:4791258-4793213 GCF_027409825.1 Scomber japonicus | reverse complement strand
TAGCATAATTGTTTGTCCCATCTATAACAGACAGGCTTGCAAAATAATTTAAGTTAGGAAGAAAACCAACATAATTATTAGGGCTGTCAAACGATGAATTTTTTAAATCGAGATTAATCGCAGAATTTCCATAGTTAATCGCGTTTTGATTTGCGTGTTTAAAATCCTGTTATTTTACATTTCAAGGCAGTTTTAAGCCCATAATGTAAAGCATTTCTTACCAGAGTGTCTTAACTGGGAATCAATCACGGCTCTGCTGCGACTCCCACACTCCAAAATGGTCCTTTGGTGGAGCTGAGGCTGGCTTGGCTGCACCTGGGTGTTTAGCGCGGAGGTGCTAACTCAAACTCCACGTACTCCGGTGGTAGTTAAACTCCGTTTGACACAGGTTGCATTTTACTTTTGACTTGTCAACTGAAGCGTCTGGAAGTGTTTTAAAGTTAAACAAGCCGTTCAAAAGTCCAGTAGCTCTCTTACTTTCCATCAGCGCGGTAGGTTTACTACAGGAGGCCACTTCAAAGCATAGTGCTACAGCTAGAGGAGCCGTCTACGGGGGAGTAGTAGGGACAAAAAGGCTTGCAACATTAAAATGCGATTTAAAAAAAAAAAAAAGCGTTATGGATTGCATTATTCTAATCGTGATTAACGCGTTAACGCTGACAGCCCTAATAATTATTTATTTATTTTTAGGGGTGCCACTACCTCATGTCTTTATTTGAGATTATTTTACTAGTTTTTATGTCAACGTGAGTCTTTTAACATTCAAGTGTTTTTCTGTCTTTGAACAGTTACGTGTTTGTATCCATCTACATATTTGAAGTCATCATCAAGATCCTGTCCAGAGGCTTCGGTCTGGGACGGTTCACCTTCATCAGAGATCCGTGGAACTGGCTCGACATCTTCATCATCATCATGGCGTAAGCATTTAACCCTCCTGTCGTCCTCCCGGGTCAAATTGACCCCATCTCTCTTTTGGCTGTTCCTTCTTTCCTTCCTTCCTTCCTCCCTCTTTCTTTAATTTTTATTCGTTCTTCCCCTCCTTCCCTCTTTCTTTGCTCCCTCCTCCTTCCATATTTCTTTCCTCGCTTCCTTCCATCCAGCCATCCTTCCTTGCTTCCTTCCTTCCTCCCTCCCTCCTTACTCCTTTCCTTATTTCCTTCCTTCCTTTCTCTCCTTACTTCCTTCTTCTTTTCCTTCCTACCTTCCTCTTTTCCTCCTTTCCTTTCATACTTCCTTCCTTCCTTCCTTCCTTCCTTCCTTCCTCCCTCCTTCTTTCCTTCCTTCTTTCCTTCCATCCTTCGTTCCTCCCTTCATTCCTCCCTTCTTTCCTTCCTTCGTTCCATCCTCCTTTCCTCCCTCCCTCCTTACTCCCTTCCTTCCTTCCTTCCATCTGTCCTCCTAATCTTCCTTTTTGCCTTTCTTCGTTCCTTCGTTTCTTTCTTCCTTCCATCTGTCCTTACTTCCTACCTTCCTTTTTTCCTTTCTTTGTTCCTTCCTTCCTTCCTTCCATCTGTCCTTCCTTCCTTTCTTGCCTCTGTTCTTCCTTCTTTCCTTCCTCCCTTCTGTCTGTCCTTCCTTCACTATCTGTCTTTCCTACCTTTCTTCCCTCCTTCCTTTTGTCTGTCTTTCCTTCCTTCCTTCCTCCCTCCCTACTCCCTTCCTTCCTTCCTTCCTTCCTTCCTTCCTTCCTTCCTTCCTTCCTTCCTTCCTTCCTTCTTTCCTTCTTTCCTTTTAATGACCCGGCCCACATGAGATCAAATTACTGTAGTAGACAATTTATCCACCATTTTACTTCAAGAATCACATATGACTTCATGATGATGATGATGATGATGATGATGATGACGATGTCTCTGTGTTACAGAATTGTGACAGAGTTTATTGACTTGGGGTCTGTCAGTGTATTTCGAGTCCTGAAGATCATCCCACTCATCCCTGGTCAGTGTGTGTTTCAT
>NC_070582.1:4696258-4786258 GCF_027409825.1 Scomber japonicus | reverse complement strand
TTTAATCGCATAATTTCCATAGTTAATCACGATTAATCGCGTTTTGAATTGCATGTTTAAAATCCTGTTATTTTCCATTTGAAGGCAGTTTTAAGCCCATAATGTAAAGCATTTCTTACCAGAGTGTCTTAACTGGGAATCAATCACGGCTCTGCTGCGACTCCCACACTCCAAAATGGTCCTTTGGTGGAGCTGAGGCTCGCTTGGCTGCACCTGGGTGTTTAGCGTGGAGGTGCTAACTCAAACTCCACGTACTCCGGTGGTAGTTAAACTCCGTTTGACACAGGTTGCATTTTACTTTTGACTTGTCAACTGAAGCGTCTGGAAGTGTTTTAAAGTTAAACAAGCCGTTCAAAAGTCCAGTAGCTCTCTTACTTTCCATCAGCGCGGTAGGTTTACTGCAGGAGGCCACTTCAAAGCATAGCGCTACAGCTAGAGGAGCCGTCTACGGGGGAGGAGAAGGGACAAAAAGGCTTGCAACATTAAAATGCGATAAAATAAAAAAACGCGTTATGGATTGCATTAATCTAATCGCGATTAACACGTTAACGCTGACAGCCCTAAAAAAACTACATACATGTAGTCTTGTTAATATTTGAGTGAGTGTGTGCCATCTGCTGTCACATACATCATCGTGTCATCTGCATACATATCCACCTGTCTGTCTACAGACTGTGCGTGCCACAGGTATGACCGCCATAGTCTACTTTGCGATAGTCATCTTCCCCGCCTCCTACTACCTGCTCAGCCTCTTTATGGGCATGGTTGCCATGACGACGGCTGAGCACAGTGAGGCCAGTGCCGCCGAGGCCAAGCGGAGAGAAGAAGATTTCGCCGAGGTCCTGCAGGCGCTGAAGAAGTGCGAGGTGGAGGAGGTGAGATCATCACACTTGACAAGTTTTCTTTAGACAGAATTAATCAGCACAAAAGGTCAATATCATGGAGGAAGAGGTGAGTTTGTATTATCTTAGAAACAAATCCTTGTCCCATGTTAAGGCAACTGACGTAATACCCTCCACGCTTTTACAGAATTACACTTTGTTTCATGATAATATTTATCATTTAGATCCTAAAAATATCAAACACGAGAATAAACATTGGATGATTTCTTTGTGTGTGTGTGTTTTGTCTTCACCCTGCAGACCGAGCAAGAACACACTGTTTTGGAAGGTAAATATACACACACACACACACACACACACACACACACAAACACAAACACAAACACACACACACACACACACACACACACACACACACACATTACATAAACATATATTAATTTCCTGGAGACTTACCTTAACCTCAACCCAAAAACAATCAATGTTTTCTCACGTTTTTGTCCCCAGTTGGACAAGTCGTCCAATTAACTGGTCTGTTTTGTCCTCAGAAGTGTCCTATGACAGACACACACACACACACACACACACACACACACACACACACACACACACTCACAAAGCATGTGCTCTGCTTCTCAAATTGGTCCTAACAAAGATAGCCATAATAGCACCACTGATTGTCTTAATGTTTGAATAGTATCCGACTGTTTAAATTGACAAAATGTTAAAATACATTCATTGAAAGTCACTGAGCTCAGATTAACATGTCAAATGAACAAATACAAACTTCAACTGCATTGACTTCAGATCTCTCAGTAACCAGTTGTGTGTTTTCTGGGTTTAAAGAGGACCACAGATCGCGTTCTCCATGCTGTTCGTCCTTTTCCGGTCACTTCCCGAAGTGTGGCTGTTGGCAGTGGCTCCAACAGCGGCTCTACACCTTCGTCACGGATCCATTTTTCGAACTTGGCATCGTCATTTGCCTCATCGTCAACATCATGTTTTTGTCTATGGAACATTATCCGATGACAGAAACGTTTGAAGGAGTGCTGAGCAGAACAGATTTGGTCAGTATTTTGTGCAAAAGTCCAAAGCTTTTATCTAAACACTAGGGCTGTGAATCACCAGAGGCTCCACGATACGATAATATCACGATACTTGTGTCAAATATATTGTGATATATTGTGATATGCTGCAATTCATTACCTTTCTTCACCTGCAAATTATGTCCCCAAAGGAAAAAAAAAGGTTTCATTTTCATTTGCAATTCCTATAGTAAAAGATCGGTACTTGGCATCTGTGTATTGATACACTATTGCCATGCAAAATATCGCAATACTATGCTGTATCATTTAAATGGAAATGGTAAATGGACTGTACTTATATAGCGCCTTTCTAGTCTTTGCAACCACTCAAAGCTCTTTACATTACATGTCATTCACACATTCATACACTGATGGCAGGAGCTACTGCGCAGGGTGCCAACCTGCTCATCTGGTGGTATTTAACCATTCATTCACCATTGGCGCAGCAATTTGGGGTTAAGTGTCTTGCCCAAGGAGACATCGACATGTGGACTGGAGGAGCCGGGAATCGAACTGCCAATTTTCCAATTGACAAACGACCGCTCTGCCTCCTGACCCACAGTCGCCATTAAATATTATTGAAATGCATGACTGATTAATCAGAACTTGTCACATTCACCAATTTTACTAAATTTAGAAAGCTAACACAGGTGGCTCTCCATCGGGTCAATCTTTGGCGTCCCCTTTATTGGCATTAGGGCCCGTTCATTGCTGCTTGCAGCTTTAATTATTATTATTATCATTATTATAAATGAATTATAATAAATACATTTTGGTTGCATTTTCACCTGTAGTTGGAGCTGTTCACTTGCAATTTATGCAAATTAATACCAGGCGGGGAGTTCCTGTCCTCTGAAAAGAAGCCAACGCAGAAGTAACTTAGAGCTGCATTCTATCAAAAGGCCACCAGGGGGCGACCGTCTCTATACAAGTCAATGGAGAATTCACCAACTTCTCACTTGATTTCTAACCTCAGTAAACGTTTTCAAAATGTGTTTATGGTCTCAATCGCTAGTTTAAAGCCTTCTTCAATGCAGTATGATGTTCATTTGGGACATTTTGGCCTCCCTGATTTTATATGTGACGATAAAGCAGGGTATGCATTAGGGCGTGGCTACGTCCTGATTGACAGGTTGATTGCCCAATGTCCTCGAGATCCAGCCCTCGCAACCATAGCAACCTCCCCGCTCCGCCCATGGCCACGCCTCATGCCCATATAAGTAGAACCCGTGTTTTTATTTTTCCCAGCATGCACCTGAAATTTTCAAGATGGCGCTGCCTAGATCTGAAACTATTGGCTTCCGAGCAGCAGTCCACAAACCAATGGGTGACGTCACGGATGTTACGTCCATTTCTTTTATACAGTCTATGATTAATACCAGGTGTAAACGAAGCTTCAATATTTAACATCACCAAACCTTGACCTCTGACCTTTGACCCCCTGCAGTTCTTCGTATTCATCTACACCCTTGAGATGATCCTCAAACTTGTTGCCATGGGCCTGTCTGGCTACTTCAAGGTAAGGTCAGACTTCCTTTCCTGTTTGTCACCTAGCTCAGTGATGATGACTGACAGACAGCCGTTGCCGTGGTAATGTGTGTGTGTGTGTGATGCTCTGTTGCTGTGGTTACAGATGAGCTGGAATGTCTTTGAATTCGCCATCGTCTGCTCGAGTCTGAGCGAGCTGATATTGGCTGACATTGAGGGTTATGCGATGATGAGAAGCTTCGGATTGGTGAGTGTGACATCAGCATCATCACAAATACAGTCGTTAATTAAATTAATCCCTTCCCCTGTGATACTCTACTCATGAATCTTTGATAGTTGAGAAACATTTTAGATTGTTTAACCCGTACATTCTGTTTAGGGTCAAATGTGACTTTTCCTAATGTATGTAACCCATTTTAACCCTCCTGTTGTCCTCGAGTCAAGGAAGGAAGGGAGGAAGGAAGGAGGGAAAGATGGAAGGAAGGAAGGAAGGGTGGATGGAAGGATGGAAGGATGGAAGGGAGGAAGAAGGAAGGAAGGATGGTAGGGAGGAAGGAAGGAAAGGAAGGAAGGAGGGAAAGATGGATGGAAAGACGGATGGAAGGAAGGAAGGAAGGAAGGGTGGATGGAAGGAAGGAAGGAAGGAAGGGTGGATGGAAGGAAGGAAGGAAGGAGGGGTGGATGGAAGGGAGGAAGAAGGAAGGAGGGAAAGATGGATGGAAAGAAGGAAGGAAGGAAAGATGGAATGAAGGAAGGGTGGATGAAAGGATGGAAGGGAGGAAGAAGGAAGGAAGGATGGTAGGGAGGAAGGAAAGGAAGGAAGGACAGAGGAAAGAAGGAAGGAAGGTAGCAGGGAGGAAGGAAGGAAGGAAGGAAGGAAGGGAGGAAGGAAGGACAGAATGAAGAAAGGGAGGAAGGAAAGATGGAAGGAAGGAAGGAAGGAAGGGTGGATGGAAGGATTGTAGGGAGGAAGGAGGAAAGGAAGGAAGGAAGACATGAAGATTTATTATTCTACTCTGCCTCTCGTCTCTCTCCTGTCCAGTTACGAGTCATCCGGCTGGCCAAGTGGTGGCCGGCCTTCAACATGCTGCTGCGGATCATGAGGAACTCGATGGGGGCTCTGAGGAACCTGACTCTGCTTCTCGTCCTCATGGTCTTCTTCTTCTCCGTGGCCGGCATGCAGCTGTTTGGTCAGGACTACACCAGATGCGTCTGCAAGATCAGCGCCGACTGTGAGCTTCCTCGCTGGCACATGGTAGACTTCTATCACTCCTTCCTCATGGTCTTCAGGACCATGTGCGGAGACTGGATCGAGACACTGTGGGACTGCATGGAGGTCTCGAGTCACTCAGTGTGTATGATCTTCCACATCACGGTCCTGGTCTTCGGAAAGCTGTTGGTGAGTCCCTGCAGTTAGACCACAGGTGTCAAACTCATTTTCATTCGAGGGCCACATACAGACCATTTTGACCTGATGTGGGCCGGATCATTAAAAAAGATGGAGGGAAAGAAGGAAGGAATGAAGGGAATAAGAAGGGAAGGAAGGAAGGAAAGACAGGCAAACAGGAAGGAGGGAAGAAAGGTAGGAAAGACAAACAGTGAAGGACAGACAGACAGATGGACAGAAGGAAGGGAGGAAGGACAGATGGAAGGAAGGACAGAAGGAAGAAAGGGAGTAAGGACAGATGGAAGGAAGGAAGGAAGGACAGAAGGAAGAAAGGAAAAAAGGAAAGGAGGAAGGACAGATGGAAAGAAGGACAGAAGGAAGAAAGGGAGTAAGGACAGAAGGAAGAAAGGAAAAAGGAAGGGAGGAAGGACAGATGGAAAGAAGGACAGAAGGAAGAAAGGGAGTAAGGACAGAAGGAAGAAAGGAAAAAGGAAGGGAGGAAGGACAGATGGAAGGAAGGACAGAAGGAGGAAAGGGAGTAAGGACAGATGGAAGGAAGGAAGGAAGGACAGAAGGAAGAAAGGAAAAAAGGAAGGGAGGAAGGACAGATGGAAAGAAGGACAGAAGGACAGAAGGAAGAAAGGGAGTAAGGACAGAAGGAAGAAAGGAAAAAAGGAAAGGAGGAAGGACAGATGGAAAGAAGGACAGAAGGAAGAAAGGGAGTAAGGACAGAAGGAAGAAAGGAAAAAGGAAGGGAGGAAGGACAGATGGAAGGAAGGAAAGAACAATAAAGGATAACAACAACCCCTATAGTTAACTGTACATCAATACAATATGCTCTGTCCTTAGACCCTCAATTTGAAACAACCAAAACCTTTAATGTGGAAAAAATGATGTTAATAGATCAATAGATGTTTTGTGAATAGAACAAGAAATACACAAAAAAAGAAAGAAAGACAAGAAACTCTAGCAAAATTAACTAGAGAACTGGAAGAGCTTGAAACAAAACACAAAAAGAACCTAAATCAGAATACTGAATTACAACTAAAAGAAATCAGGAAGGCGATAAACACCTGGTACACCCAAGAAACGAAAAAAAAAATGTTTTTCACAAAACAAAAATACTATGAGACGGGCTCAAAGTTCGCAAAGCTGTTAGCAAGAAAACTACAAAAACAGAAAGCAGACAGCACTATTCACAAAATCAGGAATCCAATTACAAAACACCCGGTATATAAAAGAGAAGAAATACAATCAGCCTTTCAAAATTATTACAAAGAATTATATTCCCAATCACAATTAGAGGAAGAACAAAATATTAAAACATTTTTAAATTCACTTAACCTACCTACCTTAAACGAGCAGCAAAATAAGGAATTAACGGCAGAAATAACAGAAGAAGAATTAGACAAAGCCATATCAAGGCTAAAAACCAACAAGTCACCCGGACCAGACGGATTCTCATCCGAATGGTACAAAGCCTTCAGGAATGAATTAAAACCATACCTCCTTCACATATTCAATAAAGCTTTAAAAGAAGGAAATATCCCACCAACATGGAAGGAGGCTACTATAACAGTCATACCGAAAGACGGAAAAGATAAATTAGAATGCGGCTCGTTTAGACCAATCTCAATTCTCAATATTGATTATAAATTATACACATCGATTCTCTCAAGACGGGTTGAGAACGTTCTCCTCCAACTCATCCATACAGATCAGACTGGATTTGTTCCGCGGAGACAAACGCACGACAATATAAGACGATCACTGCATGTATTAAGCCATATTCAAGAACACAAATTACAGGCCTTATTGATCAGTTTGGATGCAGAGAAGGCCTTCGACTCAGTGAGCTGGGAATTCTTATACCTGGTCCTTGAGAAATTTGGCTTTCACAAAAATTTTGTTAACGCAATTAAGTCATTATATAACAACCCCACTGCCAGAGTTAAAATAAATGGACATCTATCAAAGATCATTCAACTGAAAAGAGGCACAAGACAAGGTTGTGGGATGTCACCGCTTCTTTTTGCTCTCTTCATAGAGCCGCTAGCCCAATGGATCAGGCAGACAGACAACATCAAAGGAATTAACATAAATAATGACAAACACAAGGTGGCGCTGTACGCAGACGACATTTTGGTGTACCTAACTGAACCAACTAAATCTCTCCCCGAATTATTTAAATTACTAGAACAGTATGGTAAATATGCAGGATACAAGTTAAATATTCAGAAGACGCAAATTTTAAAACTTAATTACAACCCTCCAATAGAACTCAAAAAGAGATTCCATATGAAATGGGACCAAGAAGCAATAAAATATCTTGGAATATCACTACCAAAAGATATAACCACAACTAAATTAATAAACTATGACCCACTTATAAACAAATTAAAAGCAGATATTGCAAGATGGAACTCAAATCCATTTATGAGTTTAACGCAAAGAATAGAAGCAATCAAAATGAACATACTTCCGAGGATTTTGTACCTGTTTCAAGCTCTCCCGGTTGAAATACAATCCCAACAATTTAATGAGTGGGACAGAACTCTCTCAAGATTCATCTGGCAAGGGAAAAAACCGAGAGTAAGATTTAAAACGTTGCAACTCCCCAAAAAAGAGGGTGGAATGGCAGTCCCACATCTAAGAAATTACTTTTACTCAACTCAGATTAAACCACTACTACATTTATGTAATCCAGAATATAACGCAAGGTGGAAGGATATAGAAAAGACCTTAATTAAGGATTCTCCGATTCAAGCAGTGTTAGGTAATAAGGAAATAAAACAAACAATAAGTAAACTAAACAACCCATGGCTCAAGTTCCAACTCAAAATCTGGCACACAATCAAAACAGATTATAAATTACTGGACAAACTATGGTTCATTAGATGGATTGCATATGATCCTGACTTCAAACCAAACCAATTAGATCTCAGATTCAAAACCTGGACAAGCAAAGGGATCTCAACATATTACTCACTTACAAATAAAGGAACACTAAAAGACTTCCAAACCCTAAAAAGAGAATTCTCCTTAGAACAGCAAGACTTTTACAGATTCCTGCAACTCCGTAATTATTTTGATAAATGCAGTAAGTCGCCTCATGTAGACCTAGAAGATGCAATATTAAAAGAATTTTTGAGGTCATACTCAAATGAATCAATTAAAGGTGCCATCTCAAGGTTGTACAAAGGGCTCTTAACAAAAAAACCAAACACTACAGAATATATCAAAAATAAATGGGAAAAAGAAGGACAGCTCGACATAACCAAAGAAGAGTGGCTCAACTACTGCGAGATTCTGTGGAGATGCACAAGTGCACATACATGGAGGGAATTTGCGTGGAAGTGTTTGATAAGATTCTTCACAACCCCAAAGAAGAAATTTCATTACACAGGGGAAGACCCCAAATGTTGGAGAGGATGTGGAGATCAAGACGCAAATCATTGGCATGTGTTCTGGAAATGCCCAGGGTTGCAGAACTTTTGGTCAGAGGTCCATAAAACAATGGAGGAGATATTTCATATCAAGATACCCAACCGATTTGAAACCTTTATCTTAGGCAAATCAGACTTTATTATTGGGAACACTAATAGATATCTTTTCATAATTATGGTAACTGTAGCTAAGAAAAACATCACTAGACACTGGTTGCATCCCGAATCTCCCACGGTGAGTGAATGGATGGACACGATTGATGACATATATCGAATGGAAAAAATCACACACTCACTAAACTTACAGATGGAAAGATTTAATAAAATATGGTCAAAGTGGATCTCCTTTGTTGAAAAAAGACAACCTAACAGAAGGGACAGAATAGATTGATCCTTATTAAATGACAAAACATCCCTCCTAGCATAATAAGCCAAAAGAATATAGGCCTACCACCGCTAGTCCAATCTCCCATAAGTGTTGCGCTTTTGTTTTGTGTTTTCTTCTTCTAATGTACATCCCAGTTCTTATGTTTCTTTTGTTCTACTGAAGTTAATTATTACCCATCCCTACCCCATGTTGGAGGGGAGGGAGGGGGAAAAAAAAAAAAAAAAAAAAAAAAATTAATATGTATGATCAAGGTTATTTTTTTATCATTATTATTATTTTTTCATTGCTGATACTGTGCCATATCTTAACTAAATACTATATTGTCGAGGCAGTTTTAAAAAAAATGCACTAGCGAGTTAATAAGACAGTATTAGACATGTGGTTGTTAAAGGTCAACTATTCAGATTTTGTTTTTGGGGATTTTCTCCTATTTACATTTATTTATTTACTTATTTTTAATTACCTCATTGTTGGTATTATGCCACATTTATTGCATTATTTTTAGTGAATTAAGAAAAAAGTACCTGTAAAGTGACTACCAAATGTCTACTGGACTTTTGTTTTGGTTCTCTCGCTTTAAGAAGGGGGGGGGGGGCAAGGAACAAAAAAGGTTTTTACCTGTGCAACACAGACGTATTCATTGTGATTCTTAATATGTTATACACACCTCTCAGTAAGGTTGTTGGTTTATGTAAAGTAGTAAAACTGCTGTACATTTTTTCAAAGAGAGATACTGTTATGAGAGGTTCTAACATTACATTGACAAACTTTTTTTGTTTTGTTTTTTGTGACAAACATATACCTCCTACAACAAATGTACTGGATGTTTCAAATGTGTACTGTATCATGTATTGAATAAAAACTGTAAATTAAAAAAAAAAAGAACAAAAAATAAGTACGAAAAACAATAAGAACAATAATAGTAGAAATATATAATAAAAAATTCAAATGATCATTAAAAAAAAAAAAAAAAAAAAAAAAGAACAAGAAATACAATTACAGATATACAGCAGGGAAAACAGGATAACAAAACTGTAACATATATGTATAATATATATATGAAGGCTGTGAGGACGCTACTTGTTCCTTCTCTTCTTTTAGTCCTGACTTTGTTGCTGGCCTCTTTGCAGATCCTGGGTCTGTTCATGGGCTTGTTGTTATCTAATCTGGCAGCTCCAGAAGAAGACAAAGAAGGAGAAGAAAAAAATAAATTAAAGATCGCCATGAACCGCATCAAGAAGGCCTGGACCCGTGTCAAACCCAACAACACTGATGGGACCGAACCTGATAGTACGTCTCTCTGTTTATCTGTGGTGGCGGTGATATTTAGTTGATTTGCTTTAGTTTGGGGGGTTTCGGCCTCTTTTGTGTCTGTGTTTATATTTCACTCTTTAATTTATTTATTTTAGCATTCAAGTTCGACTTAACGTTTGACTTCTAGTTAGTTTTCCAGTTTTATTTCACTGCGACAGTGAGACCTGGAGGGGTGTGATTGGGAGGAACGGCCCCCCCGATCTGAAACCGAGTGGTGTTCGATTATCAGACTTCTGTGCTCGTCACAGATTGTCCATAACGAACACCATGTTCAAGCATAAGGGTGTCCATATGAGCACTTGGCACCAGGACACCCTAGGCCGCAGTTCGATGATTGACTTTGTAGTTGTGTCATCGGACTTGCAGCTGCATGTCTTGGACACTTGGGTGAAGAGAGTGGGGGGCCTGTCAACTGATCACCACCTGGTGGTGAGTTGGCTACGATGGTGGGGGAGGATGCTGGTCAGATCTGGCCCAAACGTATTGTGAGGGTCTGCTGGGAACATTTGGCAGAGTCTCCTGTCAGAGAGAGTTTCAACTCCCACCTCCAGGAGAGCTTCGGCCGTGTACCGGGGGAGGTGGGGGACATTGAATCTGAGTAGGCCATGTTCCGTGCCTCCATTGTTGAGGCGGCTGACCGGAGGTGTGGCCGCAAGGTGGTCAGTGCCTGTCATGGCGGCAATCCCCAAACCCGCTTTTTATAAATTTTTTATATTTTTATTACTATTAGTGTGGCAGTGGGGGGAGGGGGGGGGGTATTTTTATTTCTCAAATTGCTTGTTTTTATGTTTTTTACTGTTAAAATGTTTGTTTTATGTAAAGCACATTGAGTTGCCATTGTGTATGAAATGTGCTATATAAATAAAGCTGCCTTGCCTTGTCTGAAACCATAATAAGAAATGTGTAGACTGAAGGGTTTTTGGGTTGACCTCTCCATAAAGCTCAGATTTTATGACTTGAATCTGTTGTGTGTGTGATTTACTGATTTACTGATTTATTGTCTGGTTTTGAATTTTCTTTGTTAGCAGTTACCAGCAAGGGAGACGGCAGGAAGGAATACCTGGCTTTGACTTCTGTGACCACAGAGCAGCCGGCGTCAAAGGTCAGATTATTAAGTGTTTAATAGCGTGCAGCATCTCAAATCTGCCCCAACACAGTTTTCTTGTAAATGAACTTAAACTGACTTTAGAGGACTTTCTTTTTTTGGTTTAGCATTTATTTAGTTGTGTGTGTTTCTACTGTTTTATCCCTCGCACTAAAACTACTACTGTTATCTCTGTGTGTGAATTCATGTTGAATATGACGACGTGCAGAAAGTTGAGGAGAAGAAAGGCGATAAAAATCAGGACAGACACACACTCGAGGACTGCTGCTGTGACAGTATGAACACACACACACACACACACACACACACACGTCTTCAGATAAATAACTTAACACACGTGGAACTTTTAAAGGATCTTTATGCAAAAATAAAATTAAAAAACAGACGCCGATCCATGATTAATAAAACCTCTGATGATTCTTTGTGTGTGTGTGTGTGTGTGTGTGTTTCAGTGTGCTACCAGTGCTGTTCGTTCCCGGAAACAAACACGTGCCGGGGTGTATTGAGGATCTGGTCTAACCTCAGGAGATGCTGTTTGTCCATCGTAGAACACATATACTTTAAGTGGTTCATCACCTTGATCGTCGTGCTGAGCTCTACAACTCTGGTGAACACACACACATACAAACATACACATAAAGCATAATGTAACTCCCATATTAGTGTGTCTATGAGTAACAACAGTATTTCTTGGCTGTTTAACAGACAATTCAGTCCTCAGAATCTGATGTTGTAAACACGTAAATATTTCAAACTCTTATTCCTGAATAAAATATCATCTTATATTCAGGTCAATTTGACGTGAGGTGGAAAAAACACAGCGTAAGGAATACAGTGCTTCACAGGACAACAAATAACAAACAAAGGAAGCAAAGATAAACACTATTAAAGTGTTAAAGTCCGTGTAAAGTCAATTAATTGATTTACTTCTAAACATATTATACATGTTGGAAAATGGTTACAGAAAACATGTGAAAAGACTGATAACTATGCAGTGCTGAATTCTGGAGATAGAGCCTTAAACTGTTAAGACTGAGAGTCCTCTCTCCTCAGTGGTTAACTTGCCTGGTGGTGAGTTATTGTTACTACATCTAACACTACTACCAATACAGTCTACTCTACAGTTAGCCAGTTAGCTGAGTTAGCCTCCGAGTTAGCAACCGAGCTAGCAGTTGAGCTAGCAGCAGAAAGAGCTGTAGCGTCCATGTTTCTGGTAGAGGCAGGCGGAGAGTTCCGGTCCTCTGAAATGAGGCCAACGCGGAAGTAACTTAGAACTGCATTCTATCAAAAGGCCACCAGGGGGCGACCGTCTCTATACAAGTCAATGGAGAATTCACCAACTTCTCACTTGATTTCTAACCTCAGTAAACGTTTTCAAAATGTGTTTATGGTCTCAATCGCTAGTTTAAAGCCTTCTTCAATGCAGTATGATGTTCATTTGGGACATTTTGGCCTCCCTGATTTTATATTTGACGATAAAGCAGGGTATGCATTAGGGCGTGGCCACGTCCTGATTGACAGGTTGATTGACCAATGTCCTCGAGATCCAGTCCTTGCAACCTCCCTGCTCCGCCCATGGCTCCGCCCACGGCCCCGCCTCATGCCCATATTAGTAGAATCCATGTTTTTATTTTTCCCAGCATGCACCTGAAATTTTCAAGATGGCGCTGCCTAGATTTGAAACTATTGGCTTCCGAGCAGCAGTCCACAAACCAATGGGTGACATCACGGATGTTACGTCCATTTCTTTCATACAGTCTATGGGTAGAGGTGGTGACTTTGATTGACAGGTGACACTTGGTAGGGGGCGGGGTTTCAGCGGACTCGGCGGGCACGCCCACAGCGTTTGGTAACAGAGAAAGAGGCTGATTTTTACACAACTGTGAAGCCTAATTTCATATATTTGCAGATTTTTAATCATTCAAATTTAGAAGGGTTATTAACAACACACTTTTCTGTAGTATGTCAAACTCAGCACACATATTTATTCTTACTTTACACGGACTTTAATGACATGATACTAACTTTAAAAAAAAAACATTGGTGAAATATATTTGATATTAAAAATTACTTGATTATCTCCTTTGTAGCAAACCTTTAACATTACTAAATTACATTGTTTTCATTGTGAAACATGATGAGTTTATGTCAGAAGGTGCCAGTGAACATCTGTCCAGGTGGTAACATCAGTCTGTCTGTGAACAGGTGGCTGAGGACATCTACCTGGAATCCCGTCAAATTTTGAAGGCGATACTGAAGTACGCAGACCTGGTGTTTACTATTGTGTTCGTGGTGGAGATGATTCTCAAGATGGTTGGCTACGGATTAAAGAGATACTTCACCAAAAACTGGTGCTGGCTTGACTTCTCCGTCGTAGTGGTAAGAACATTAATCAATAACAGTGATTATTGGTGAAATATTGTTACTGGTAACTTGATAACTTCTTCACAGTTTTTTCATATTTTGCCTGATAAAAGAGATAGAGATGTATAAATGAGTATCATCTGCATACAAGTGAGTATATATAGTATTAACTGTCTGTATTATCAGTCAATCTTTATTTATATAGCGCCAAATCACAACAAAAGTCATCTCAAGGCACTTTACATATAGAGTATGTCTAGACTGTACTCTTTAAATTAAATGAAAGAGACCCAACATTCCCACATAAGCAAGCACTTGGCGACAGTGGTAAGGAAAAACTCCCTTTTAACGGGAAGAAACCTCAGGCAGAACCAGGCTCAAAGTGGGCGGCCATCTGCCTCGGCCGGCTAGGGTTGAGTTTTTGTGTCCAAAAGAGTTTCCAGGCAACCAGCAGAGAATCCAGAAAATAACTGCTCACATAACTTGCGTAAAACAAACCTTTAATTTGAACAACCAGGTGAAACCAACTAAATCCTTTAACCAAGTTAAAGTTTTATAGTTGTCTGTGGCTCCTGAACCACAGTGCCTCTTTGCATAGATAAGCTCTTTTCAGGAAGAAAACACGTGAAATATTTTGAGATAAATGTTTTTTCATTTTAAATATCTGTATGCGTGATAAAGGTCTGTAAAGGGTGAGGACTGTACGGGGCTGTAACACAAATACCAGTGAAATTCCTGCATCACATTTAATGAAGACAGTACATAGTTTGACAATTCAACAGTGTTTTTGCATTTGCCATTAAAATAAGGTCCAGACAAATTTCCAAAAAAGACATTTCGAGACTCCTTAAATTAAAAAAAACATACTGCTTATGACAAAATCACAAGAAATAGAGAGACGGACAACGAGCAGATAGTGGTGTTGTAGCGGAGTTAACAAGGCTAAACATAATGTTCTTTTGCTCTGTGTTTAACATTCACCTGTGCTGCGATGTCACCCTCAGGTGTCCCTGATTTCTTTGACAGTCGACATGCTGGAATTGCCCGCTTTTACTTTGAAGGGCTTGAAGACTCTGAGGTCTCTGAGGATGGTGTCTCGCTTCAGGAACACAAGGGTAAGACAGGCTCATCCAAATTAGGGTTGGGTCATTAAAAAACTTTAATCAATTGAGCTGTGTCTAGTTATGAAGGGTTCATTAACCTTCCTGTCGTCCTCCCGGGTCAAATTGACCCCATCTCTCTTTTGACTGCTCCTTCTTTCCTTCCTTCCTCCCTGTTTCTTGAATTTTTCCTTCGTTCTTCCCCTCCTTCCCTCTTTCTTTGCTCCCTCCTCCTTCCATATTTCTTTCCTCGCTTCCTTCCATCCATCCATCCTTCCTTGCTCCCTTCTTTCCTTCCTTTCCCTCCTCTTTTCCTTCCTCCCTCCCTCCTTACTCCTTTCCTTCTGTCCTTTCCTTCCTTCCTTCCTCCCTTCCTTCTCTCCTTCCTTCCTTCCTCTTTTAGTCCCTCCTTCCTTACTCCCTTCCTTCCTTTCCTTCTTCTTTTCCTTCCGTCCTTCCTCTTTTCCTCCTTTCCTTCCATCCTTCCTTCCTCCTTACTCCCTTCCTTCCTTCTTTCCTTCCTTCCTTCGTTCCTCCCTTCGTTCCTCCCTTCCTTCCTTCCTTGACCTGAGAGGAGGGTTAACAGCTACTGGAGAGCAATTTTCACTTTCAGCCACTAAGAGGAGCTCTAAGCTTCTGTAAAGCGGAGCCGTTAATAGAGAGAGAACTCAACTAGAACTCAATAGGCGCCAGGAAGGAAAGGATGGAGGGAGGAAGGAAGGAAAGGAGGGAGGGAGGAAAGAAGGAAGGACAGGAGGGAGGAAGGAAGGAAGGACAGGAGGGAGGAAGGAAGGAAGGACAGGAGGGAGGAAGAAGGAAGGATGGAGGAAAGAAGTAAGGGAGGAAGGAAGAAAGAGGGAGGAAGGAAAGGATGAAGGAAAGAAGGAAGGGAGGAAAGAGGAAGGAAGGAAGGAAGGAAGGAAGGAAGGAAGGAACAGTCGAAACGGACAGGGTCAATTTGACCCGGGAGGACGACACGAGGGTTAAAACAAAAAGTGGTAACCTGTCTCTCGCTCTATCTCTCCCCTCCTCAGGTGGTGATGAACGCCCTGGTCTGCGTCTTACCGTCCCTCTTTGAGGTGCTGCTGGTCGGTTTGACCGTCTGGTTGTTCTTCGGCGTGATCGGAGTGGAATTATTCGCAGGAAGGTTTTATCACTGTATTAACGAGACATCTCAGGATTATTTCCCAGCTGAAGAGGTGGAAAACAAGACAGAGTGTTTCTTTTTTTCTGAAGAAGAGATTGATGTTCGCTGGAAGAACATGCCGTTAAACTTCGACCACCTGCTTGCTGCCTACCTGTCACTGCTAAATCTGGTCAGTCTGAACACTGAAATGAAAAAAACACTGAAACCATGTACACCCACACAACTGTTAGAAGTAAATGACATGAGAGAGTTGTTGTTTTATAAACAGAATGATTGGAAACAGAGGGCCGAAGTGACCCACTGATTTCAAACCTCCAGACCGGACATTCATAATGAGCTTCTGGTCAGAGTTTCAGTGTCAGGATGATAGATAGATAGATGGATGGATGGATGGATGGATGGATGGATGGATGGATGGATGGATGGGTGGGTGGATGGATGGGTGGGTGGGTGGGTGGGTGGGTGGGTGGATGATAGATTGATAGATAGATAGATAGATAGATAGATAGATAGATAGATAGATAGACGGACAGATAGATGGATGGACAGATAACAGATGGATGGATGTGGACGGACAGATAGATGGATGGATGGATGGATGGATGGATAGATGATAGATGGATGGATGGATGGATGGATAGATAGATAGATAGATAGATAGATAGATAGATAGATGGATGATTGGATGGATGGATAGGTAGATAGATAGATAGATAGATAGATAGATAGATAGATAGATAGATAGATAACAGATGGATGGATGGATGGATGGATAGATGATAGATAGATAGACGGATAGATAGATAGATATAGATGGATAGATAGATAGATAGATAGATAGATAGCACATTGCCCAGTACTGCAGTGTCCCTGTGACTCTCTACTATTATATGTATTGTATTGTGACGGTTAACGTGTTTTTGTTGATTCTCTGTTAGGCTACCGGTGCCTGGTATGACGTCATGTACGCAGCTGTGGACTCCAGAAAGGTCAGTGCACCTACTGGTACTCATACTGGTACTGCTACTGGTACTGTTACTAGTACTGGTACTTCTACTAATACTCACACTATTAATGGTACTGGTACTGGTACTGCTAGTGGTACTGTTACTGGTACTTCTAGTAATACTCACACTATTAATGGTACTGGTACTGCTACTGCTACTGGTACTGTTACTGGTACTTGTACTAATACTCACACTATTAATGGTAATACTATTGATAATGGTACTGGTACTGGTACTGTTAGTGGTACTGTTACTGGTACTTCTACTAATACTCACACTATTAATGGTAATACTATTGGTAATGGTGCTGGTACTGGTACTCATACTGGTACTGCTAGTGGTACTGTTACTGGTACTTCTACTAATACTCACACTATTAATGGTACTGGTACTGGTACTGCTAGTGGTACTGTTACTGGTACTTCTACTAATACTCAAACTATTAATGGTAATACTATTGATAATGGTACTGGTACTGATACTCATACTGGTACTGCTACTGGTACTGTTACTAGTACTGGTACTTCTACTAATACTCTCACTATTAATGGTAATACTATTGGTAATGGTACTGGTACTGCTAGTGGTACTGGTACTGGTACTCATACTGATACTGGCACTAGTAATTCTACTAATACTGACACTGGTACTGCTACTGGTACCACTACTGTTACTGGTAATGATACTGGTACTTTTACTGACACTAGTAGTGGTGGTAATACTACTGATGCTGGTACTGGTACTGCTAACGGTAATGGTACTGGTACTGCGACTGGTACTTTTGCTAATACTCACACTGTTAATGGTAATACTATTGATACTAGTGCTGGTACTGGTACTCATACTGATACTGGTACTAGTAATTCTACTAATACTGACACTGGTACTGTTACTGGTAAGGATACTGGTACTTTTCCTAATACTGACACTAGTAGTGGTGGCAATACTACTGATGCTGGTACTGGTACTGCTAATGGTAATGGCAATGGTACTGGTACTGCGCCTGGTACTTTTGCTAATACTGACACTATTAATGGTAATACTATTGATAATGGTACTGGTACTTCTACTGATACTGGTAGTACTTCTACCAATACTAACACTTGTACTGGTTCCGCTATTGTTACTGGTAATGGTACTGGTACTTTTGCTAATATTGACACTAGTAGTGGTGGTAATACTACTGATGATGGTACTGGTGCTACTTGTTATACTACGCTACTGATACTGGTACTGGTACTTATGCTGTGTATGCTGTGTGTGTGTTTGTGTGTGTGTGTGTGTGTGTGTGTGTGTGTGTGTATGTGTGTGTGTGTGTAGGTGGAGGACCAGCCGGAGTATGAAGCCAATTTATACATGTACCTGTTCTACGTCACCTTCGTCATCAGCTGCTTCTTCTTTTTGAACCTCTTCATCAGAGTCCTAATCGACACCATCAACAAGCTGAGACACAAGATATGTCTTTATTCCTTCCTTCCTTCCTTTCCTCCTTCTCTCCTTTCCTTTCTTCCTTCCCTCCTTCTTCCCTTCCTCCCTCCTCCCCTTTCCCCTTTCCACCATAACTTTCTTCCTTCCTTCCTTCCTTTCCTTCCTTCCCTTTCTTCCTTCCCTCCTTCTTCCCTTCCTCCCTCCTCCCCTTTCCCCTTTCCCCTTTCCACCATAACTTCCTTCCTTCCTTCTTTCCTTCCTTCCTTCCTTCCTTTCCTCCTTCTCTCCTTTCCTTTCTTCCTTCCCTCCTTCTTCCCTCCCTCCCTCCTCCCCGTTCCCCTTTCCACCATAACTTCCTTCCTTCCTTCCTTCCTTCCTTCCTTCTTCATAATTGGGACACAGATGTAATTGGTTCGTTACCATGACAACGGCTCATATGAATGTGGCGTTCAGGTGTTCATTTTTCTTGCTCTCGTCTTTTACTTTAGAGGTAAAAACATCTTCTTCACGGAGGGGCAGAAAAACATGTACAAGATACAGAAGAAGAAGTTAAACCAGACTCCGATACCTCCTCGACCTCAGGTGAGTTCACTGACCTCCTGTTCATCTGAGCTTCAGAGCAGACAGGTGTGCAAGTGAGACGTTTAGGTGACATCAGGGCTGCTAACTGTTCAAAATGTATTAAAGTGATGCTCTTTCAGTGACGCTCCTTCCCTCCTTGTTTTATTTACTTCTTTCCTTCCATGCTTCCTTCCTTCCTTCCTTCCTTCCTTCTCTCCTTCTTGTCTTTCTTTCCACAACCTTTTCTCCCTCTGTTCCTTCCTTACACTTTTTTCTCCTTCCTTCTTTCCTTCCTCTTCTCTTGTCTTCCTCCCCCTTCTCCCTTTGTTCTTTTCTTCTCCTTTTTCATCCCTTCCTTCCTTCCTTCCTTCCTTCCTTCCTTCCTCTGCAGAATAAGTGCCGTGCTGGCGTCTTCAGCCTGGTGACCAGCTGGTATTTCGAAGTCTTCATGGTCGCAGTGATCTGCATCAACATTGTGGTTCTGATGTTTGAGACGAACGACGACAGCGAAGAGAAGGAAGAAGTCCTGCATTGGATACATTTCATCATCGTCGTCATCTTCCTCATAGAGAGCATCCTGAAGATTGTCGCTTTCGGACGGGACTACTTCAAAGACTGGCTGAACATCTGGGACTTTGTGCTCGTCCTCCTGTCTATCCTAAGTGAGACCAGCGATGTCGTCTTTGATTCATTCAGATACGTTGAAAGAGTAAAATATGTGAAATGTTTTAATCTAATCTATAATTCTTCCTTCCTTCCTTCCTTCTTTTACTTCTTTTCTTTCTTCTGTCCTTCCTACTTTGGTCCTTCCTTTCTTCCTTCGATCCTTCTCTACTTTGTTCCTTTCTTCTTTCCTTCTGTACCTCCTTCCTTCCTCCTTTCTTTCTACTTTCCTCCCACCCCTTGATCCTTCCTTCCTTCCTTCCTTCCTTCCTCCTTTCTTTCTACTGTCCTCCCATTACTCAATCCTCCCTTCCTTCCTTCTTTTTTCTTTTACTTCCTTTCTTTCTTCTTTCCTTCCTTACTTTGTTCCTTCCTTCCTTCCCTCAATCCTTCCTTTTTTCCTTCCTTCCTACTTTCCATCCTGACTTTGATCCTTCCTTCGATCCTTCCCTACTTTGTTCCTGTCTTCTTTCCTTTCTTCCTTCCTTCGATCCTTCCCCCTTTTCCATCCCTCCTTCCTTCTGTCCATCTATCCAGACATCTTCTTTGCAGATTTCTTCTACTTTTACTTCATGGACATCTACAGTCCGTTGAGCATGATCCGATTGGTCCGTGTCTTCCGTGCCCTCCGTCTCCACCCCATAGCCGCTGGGATCCGATCGCTGCTCTGGGCTCTGAAGATGTCATTTCCTGCCCTCTTCAACATCGGCCTCCTCTTCATCATGACCATGTTCACCTACGCCGTCGTCGGCATGTCACAGTTCCGCTATGTCAAGAAAAGCGCCATGATAGACGACCTCGTTAACTTTGAGACATTTGGGAACAGCATGATGACGATGTTTCTCATAAGCACGATAACCGGATGGGACGGTCTGCTCTTTCCCTTCATGTCCATGCCTCCAGACTGCGATCCTTTCTTAGAAAACACGGGAACCTCAGTCAGGGGAGACTGTCCCAACACGTACTTCGGCATCATCTTCTTAACGTCCTACATCATCATCTGCTTCGTGCTGATGCTCAGCGTGTTCTTCGTCATCATCCTGGAGATCTTCGACATGTTCGCAGAGGACGACGACGAGGCGCTGAGCAACGACGACCTCCAGATGTTTTATGACACCTGGAAGAGGTTCGACTCCAATGCTTCGCAGTGCATCCAGTACAGGTGAGTCCAGACTCCAGTCTTACATTCCTTCCATCCCTCTTTCCTTTCCTTCCTTTTCTCCTGTCCGTCCTTCCTCCCTTCTCCTCCTACTGTCTTCATTCCTCCCTTCGTCTCTGTCTGATGCTCTCTATTGTTCTCTAATGCTCTTTAATAATGTTCTCTACGATTCTCTACTGTTCTCTAATGTTCTCTATGAGTCTCTAATGCTCTCTACCGTTCTCTACTGTTCTCTAATGCTCTCTACTGTTCTCTAATGTTCTCTAATGCTCTCTACTGTTCTCTAATGCTCTCTACCGTTCTCTACTGTTCTCTAATGCTCTCTACTGTTCTCTAATGCTCTTTAGCGGTCTCTACTGTTCTCTAATGCTCTTTAGCGGTCTCTACTGTTCTCTACTGTTCTCTAATGCTCTTTAGTGGTCTCTAGTGCTCTCTACTGTTCTCTAATGCTCTTTAGTGGTCTCTAATGCTCTCTACTGTTCTCTAATGCTCTTTAGTGGTCTCTAATGCTCTCTACTGTTCTCTAATGCTCTCTACTGTTCTCCAATGCTCTTTAGTGGTCTCTAATGCTCTCTACTGTTCTCTAATGCTCTTTAGTGGTCTCTAGTGCTCTCTACTGTTCTCTAATGCTCTTTAGTGGTCTCTACTGTTCTCGAATGCTCTTTAGTGGTCTCTACTGTTCTCTAATGCTCTTTAGTGGTCTCTACTGTTCTCTAATGCTCTTAAGTGGTCTCTACTGTTCTCTAATGCTCTTTAGTGGTCTCTAATGCTCTCTACTGTTCTCTAATGCTCTCTACTGTTCTCCAATGCTCTTTAGTGGTCTCTAATGCTCTCTACTGTTCTCTAATGCTCTTTAGTGGTCTCTAGTGCTCTCTACTGTTCTCTAATGCTCTTTAGTGGTCTCTACTGTTCTCTAATGCTCTCTACTGTTCTCTAATGCTCTTTAGTGGTCTCTAGTGCTCTCTACTGTTCTCTAATGCTCTTTAGTGGTCTCTACTGTTCTCTAATGCTCTCTACTGTTCTCTAATGCTCTTCAGTGCTCTCTCGTGCTCTCTACTGTTCTCTAATGCTCTCTACTGCTCTCTAATGCTCTTTATTGGTCTCTACTGTTCTCCAATGCTCTTTAGTGGTCTCTAGTGCTCTCTACTGTTCTCTAATGCTCTTTAGTGGTCTCTACTGTTCTCTAATGCTCTTTAGTGGTCTCTAGAGCTCTCTACTGTTCTCTAATGCTCTTTAGTGGTCTCTAGTGCTCTCTACTGTTCTCTAATGCTCTTTAGTGGTCTCTAGTGCTCTCTACTGTTCTCTAATGCTCTTTAGTGGTCTGTAATGCCCTCTACTGTTCTCTAATGCTCTTAAGTGGTCTCTACTGTTCTCTAATGCTCTTAAGTGGTCTCTACTGTTCTCTAATGCTCTCTACTGTTCTCTAATCCTCTTTAGTGGTCTCTAGTGCTCTCTACTGTTCTCTAATGCTCTCTACTGTTCTCTAATGCTCTCTACTGTTCTCTAATCCTCTTTAGTGGTCTCTAGTGCTCTCTACTGTTCTCTAATGCTCTCTACTGTTCTCTAATGCTCTCTACTGTTCTCTAATCCTCTTTAGTGGTCTCTACTGTTCTCTAATGCTCTTTACTGTTCTGTAATGCTCTTTAGTGGTCTCTACTGTTCTCTACTGTTCTCTAATGCTCTTTAGTGGTCTCTAATGCTCTCTACTGTTCTCTAATGCTCTCTACTGTTCTCTAATGCTCTTTAGTGGTCTCTAATGCTCTCTACTGTTCTCTAATGCTCTTTAGTGGTCTCTAGTGCTCTCTACTGTTCTCTAATGCTCTTTAGTGGTCTCTACTGTTCTCTAATGCTCTTTAGCGGTCTCTACTGTTCTCTAATGCTCTCTACTGTTCTCTAATGCTCTTTACTGTTCTCTAATGCTCTGTAATGCTCTCTACTGTTCTCTAATGCTCTTTAGTGTTCTCTAATGCTCTCTACTGTTCTCTAATCCTCTTTAGTGGTCTCTAGTGCTCTCTACTGTTCTCTAATGCTCTTTAGTGGTCTCTAATGCTCTCTACTGTTCTCTAATGCTCTCTACTGTTCTCTAATGCTCTTTAGTGGTCTCTACTGTTCTCTAATGCTGTCTACTGTTCTCTAATGCTCTTTAGTGGTCTCTAGTGCTCTCTACTGTTCTCTAATGCTCTTTAGTGGTCTGTAATGCTCTCTACTGTTCTCTAATGCTCTTTAGTGGTCTCTAATGCTCTCTACTGTTCTCTAATGCTCTTTAGTGGTCTCTACTGTTCTCTAGTGCTCTCTACTGTTCTCTAATGCTCTTTAGTGGTCTGTAATGCTCTCTACTATTCTCTAATGCTCTTTACTGTTCTCTAATGCTCTTTAGTGGTCTCTACTGTTCTCTAATGCTCTTTAGTGGTCTCTACTGTTCTCTAATGCTCTTAAGTGGTCTCTACTGTTCTCTAATGCTCTTTAGTGGTCTCTAGTGCTCTCTACTGTTCTCTAATGCTGTCTACTGGTCTCTAATGCTCTTTAGTGCTCTCTACTGTTCTCTAATGCTGTCTACTGGTCTCTAATGCTCTTTAGTGCTCTCTACTGTTCTCTAATGCTCTTTAGTGGTCTCTAGTGCTCTCTACTGTTCTCTAATGCTCTTTAGTGGTCTCTAATGCTCTCTACTGTTCTCGAATGCTCTGTAATGCTCTCTACTGTTCTCTAATGCTCTTTAGTGTTCTCTAATGCTCTCTACTGTTCTCTAATCCTCTTTAGTGGTTTCTAGTGCTCTCTACTGTTCTCTAATGCTCTTTAGTGGTCTCTACTGTTCTCTAATGCTCTGTACTGTTCTCTCCTGGTCTCCACAGTCAGCTCTCAGAGTTCTGCGATGCTCTGAAGGATACTCTAAGGATTCCCAAACCAAACACCATCAAACTGATCAATATGGACCTGCCTTTGCTCCCTGGAGATAAGATCCACTACATGGACATCCTGCTGGCCCTCAGAACCCAGGTAACCCCACCTGAGAGCATATTCTATTATTTTATATTCTACTTTACTCCATGACTAAATACTATGTGATGATCGTTCTATTTATTTGTATATTCATTATTATTTCTATGCATTTAAGGACTTTTTTCTTTTTTTAAAGTGCAGCTAATTACCTCACTGTGTAGATTAATACTCGATATTTAGGCCCATTGTTTAGCCCCCCCCCCCTGAAATTTCATTTTAAGATTTTCGGGGGGTTTCATGCTATCAATTAGGGAGTCTATATTTCACACACTGTGTATGACATTATACTTTATATGTGTGCAGGTGTTTGGTGTTTCAGGACAGGTGGACGATCTCAAAGCCAACATGGAAAAAAAGTTCAAGGCCGAAAACTCATCTGAGGTTCAATTCTGTTTTATTCTATTCTAGTTTGTCTTCTAGAGTTGATCTCACACGTCTTTCACATGTAAAGAGTCTGTCATGTGATTCTCCGCTGCTCATTTATGTTGAACTTTTGCATATGTAACTAATCGGCGTTGTTGTGTAGTCAGGTGTCCGTATGAAGACTAAAAAGTTTTTTTTCCCTCGTTGTAGTCCTCCTGTTCATAATGACTATTAAAAGATCTCCTTCAAATGTGCTTTCAATGTAAAGTGATGCAGGACAAAATCCACAGTTTGTCCACACAGTTGATGTTAAGCTTCTATTCAGCTTCAGCAGTCTGAGTTCCTCATCAAGTGGCTGTTATCTATTATTGTGACCTGCAGGTGCCGTATAACCCAATCAGCAGCACCCTGCGCAGGAAAAAGGAAGAGGCGGCGGCAGCAGCCATCCAGAGAGTGTACAGGAAGTGGAGGCTGGCGTCCAAAGATGGGAAGGAGGGACTAAGCAGTCAGATGAACGGAGGCAGCAAGCAGACGGAGAAAGAGCCTGCCACTAACGGGGAGATGAGAACCTGAGGGAGACTCAGCTGATTGATCCAAAATATCTGCTTCAGATGTCTTCTTCATGAGAAAATGTTTCCTCACTGCATCTTCTAGCAGAGCTCAGTCCGAAGCTCGCTGAGAAAATGTGATCAAACTCAAATTTCACTTCTTATCAGGTTACTGGTAACACTCTCAGACCAGGTGATTAATGCAGTCCAGCTAGTCCAGAGTCTGACTGACAGTTTAAACTCTTCTGATAAACATTCTTCCTGAAATATCCACAGATACGTATCATGGCACGTATTTCAGAGTAGGGCAGAAGCCAACCATGTTTCAAGTATTTCATGTAAACTGTGGCAATAGCTGATTTTTATTCCCTGACTTAAATATTCTTCTATGGAGAAGCTTTGTCTGGAGGAGTTTTCCCCCTAACGCGCTCCATAATCTGCCAACTTCATGCGGAGATGGAGTAAATAGTCGCATGCTGACCGGGCAAATACAAATATGAACACCAACACACATTTAAACTCTGTCAACAAGTTAAAACTCTCTGACGACGCCACTGATGACAGTTACGAGCAATGCTTAATCCTAGCATGTGTAACGGTTCACCATGTTCAACGTGTTGTACAGCTGAGGCAGACAGGCATTTCAATTAGCTTTGCAGAACTAGAAGATGGCAAAAATCCAAGTTATTACAGTTCCTCCTGGGTTCATCCTAGGTCCCTGGTTCAAGTCTTTGCATCTCATACCAATTTCTCTCTCTCCCCTTGTTTCCTGTTGGCCTCTCTGCCACTGACTCTCCAACAAAGGCAAAGAGATAGATAAGTAATATTTTTTTTTAAAAAGAAGTTCCTGGCAAACAAATCAGAGCTGATAAAGATCCACAATATAAAATCATTTCAAAGATAATCGGATCAAACTGGAACATGCTTGACATCTTTGACACCCAAACAAACCAAGAAAAAATTGTGCTTTTGTGTGTTTTTCTCTCAATACCTTTTTTATCCAAATATTTTGTGCTACTTCTCCAAATATTACAATTTAATCTCAAATTGTTACATCTTTATCCTCTGAATAAATATTACGACTTTATTGTCAAAATCTGATTCCTTGACAATACTACTCAAACTTTCTTGTGATTTTATTAGTTATAATTTGATTTAAGCATCAGTGTCAAATAATCCACTAAGTGTTTATAACCACTAAAAATACTAAACTTTATAAATATCTATTGGTTCCAGTCAACTAACCAGTTCATCATGATTATTTTCAGTATGAAACAGTGTATGAGTTTACATATACTTAAAGTAAATCAATCTATTAGCATGAGTACATGAGACTGCATCCTTCAGTCAGACTGGAAATATGTTAGGTATGTCCTAACATCACTAACCTTTAACATGTCAAATCAATTGCTTTACTATTAACATCCTGCAATACCTACAATATAAAACATGCATTTTAACTAAAACCTTCCTTAGATACAAAAGATATGATATAAACCTTTACAGTATTACAATTTACTCTTTTTTTGTTACTGATAAACGTGCAGATTTGTTGTTTTACAATAACTTCTCAGCAGCTACAAGTTCAGACAAAAGCAAGAAAACTGATTTTTTTTTTACAAACATACACGTACATGCAGAGAAAATGTGGTGCTGTAATACTTTGCTGTATTCCCTTTATTTTGAAATAAATACATTTCTATATATTTCATGATGTTTGGCTCTTTATTCTAACTGCTGAATGTCTCTAAAAATCATTATAATAACCCCCCACTCCTCTCTTTTGGCCTCTGGTTGCTTGTTTGCAGTATTGTGAGCAGCAGGATGAAAGTTTGGATCAGTGTGAGTGGAACATGGAGACTGGGAGAGTATCTCTGTAGTCTCTCAGTCAAGGATTTCTCTCTGAACTTGATCTCTTGTTTTTGCTGTTTGTTTGTTTGCTGCACAGACGGCCAGACCACGTCTCTCCGACAGACCGAAGCCCAGAACAGGCTTCAGCATTACACCAGTTGTTACTGCATTATACCAGACTTTTAAAAATTCAGCATTTTCTTGCTTAATAAATTTAACAAGCATTTGCAGTTTGGATGCTGTGATGTTTAAACCTCCTGTGACCCTGCATCCACATATGGGGAGATTTTAGGTTTGCTTCATTCTGTTTAACTTTGACTCGTCATCCTCATTCATACACATGTTTCTGTGCCACCTAGTGGTCGCAATAGCACATTACAGTTTAAAAATCAGTGTGAAAATGAGATGGCAGGCAAAATTTTGTTTATTTATGCTTAATAAAGTTTGTAGTTTGATACCAATTTGACTAATTTTAGCAAAAACAACAAACTACAACTCTACTAATCAAGAATACTCATTTGAGGACATTAGGACGTCATTATCATTGGTGTAAATGTAAGGAAATAAATAGTTTTATACACCCCAAATAAACCCACTGTCCCCCATATAAGGACATTATTTATTTCAAAAACTACTTCCTGTTCAAAGACAATGCTTATTTTTTCTACTCATCAAGTCCTACCAGTGGCGTAAATATCGACAGTGCCTGGTATGGGAGGAGGAATGATAATTTGTCCAATCACCTTGATAGCTGTCAGTCATGATGAGTCGCGATGACTTGAGGTGAGTTGTTTCTCCTTTCAGCAGGAAAAAAAGCAAGTGGATGAAAGTTGACTAGAAAAGGTAGTATCATGTTTAGCAAGCCCAAACAAAAAAACAGCGCGCACAAGAGGAAGGAAAGAAAGAAGCAGGATGAGGGTAGAGCTAAAATGACCAAATTAGACAAGTTTTTTACCCAAACCCAGGCAACCCAGGTAAACGCTCGCGTGCCGCTGGAGGTTAGCGGTAGCTTGCCAGCTAGCTCCGTAAATAAAGCGGTATTGACCAGCTTCTCCGGACTCAGTGGACTGGCTATACTCTCTACTAGGACTTTGGACCTGAGCAGCGTCGTAAATGACTTTGCTGAGCTCGAGGCCCGTAAGATGAGCTTCTAACAAGTGAGTACATCTTCTCTTTGCTATGAAGTGGAATTGGTGGGATTTAAATCGATGGCAATACTTGTACTTGCATGTTGGAAAAATGATTGTGTGATACAGGTGCCACATCCATTCATTAATGCTGTGTTTTTGAAAGGCATATAATGAGCTGTGTTTTTCTTAATGGTTATGCTTGTTATGGACATACTGTGCAAGATATCTTTGTGTAGCTTTGTTGGCTATATTTGAATGTTTGATAGTTTGGAGACATCATCAGGATGTGGTAGTTTGAGCCCAGGTCAGGGCATGCTGTTAGATAAGTGTTGATATGGAGCTTCGGCTGCTGTCCATGGCTGGTTTGCAGGATGAGTGTGTGGCCAATCACCTGTAAATGTTAGCCTACTTATAGTGACAATAGCAGTTCTCTGGAGTGGCTGTGCTTGCGCTTGAGTTTAGGGCACAAAAAAAAAAAAAAATGCACCGGAGCCTATCACCATGATATTACGCTGCTGGGTCCTACTACTCCCAAATATCTAGGAGACATTTAAAATGCATGCTAAATAAAAGCTTGGGTCTTAGACCAGGCGGGGAGCTCCGGTCCTCTGAAATGAGGCCAACGCGGAAGTAACTTAGAACTGCATTCTATCAAAAGGCCACCAGGGGTCACCCGTTTTGGTGTCAAAAGACTTCCGTCTCTATACAAGTTCTATACTATACTTCTCACTTGATTTCTTATGGTTAAGACTATCAATAAGTGTGCCTTTTTTGTGACATGCATGGTCTTAGCAATGATAGCAGCATGTTTCCTTGGTTGTTCCACCAACATTGATTAACGCTGAAATATCTCAACACCTATTTGATGGATTTCTGTGAAATTTGCTTCACACATTGAATGATCTGTAAAAACGTTGATTCTCTTTTGTCCAATACTTTGGCTTTATAACCAAATACCTGCAAAACAATATCCAACAGAACACACAGTAAATTTTAACACAAAAAGCACTTTATTGGTATTTCAGTGTTTCCAGGGTGAGTCTAATAATAAGAGTCCATGATGCGCCTCATGCTCATGAACCTCATGTTGCCCATGCCCATGTTCATGAAGTTCCTGTACTCTCCGGGCCTCATGTACATCATCCTGCCCCTGTACTGGGGCTGCTCGTACATCAGCCAGTGTCCCTCCATCACGTTGCAGGACATGCAGCTGGACATGCTGTAACGGCTCATGATGTCGTCACAGTCCTCGGTCAGCTCGTACATCTGGCCCTCGAAGTTCTCCCTCTCGTAGATCTTCATCCTGTAAGATCCACGGTGCTGCAACACATGGAGCCACTCGTCAATAATCAACCATCATTCAGTATCAGCAGAACAAATAAATAGATCTCTGGAGTGAATTTAAGTGATGGTACTGTGTGGTTACCATGGGGATCATGCGGCAAGACTTGATGCAGTCGCTCATGCCCATCATGCTCATGTTGTCAGCGTACTCGCCCCTCCTCATGAAGTACTGGTTGCCCATGAAGTTGGTGCGGTTGTACACCATGAAACAGCCCCTCTCCACCTTGCAGGAGTGGCACCTGCTCAGGTAGGAGGACATGTCAGCGCAGTCGCTGCTGCACTCATAGGAACGACCCTGGAAGTTCCTGTCCTCGTAGAAGATGATCTGAGACAGAGAGAAAAGCGTTGGTTGTAAAATAAGTGATACTTGGTTCACTACGCGGATGCAGAATCAGATCTGAACCATTTAAACATGTAGTAGATTGATAGCAGATTGGAGGTTGTATTTTGGTTTAAATTTGGCCCTAGACGCTGAAAACAGACATCTCAGAACCATGTCTGTTTCTGCCACATCGTCAATCCACTGCTGCTTTGGTGATTTCATCAACAAGAGCAATAACAGATGAATGCATGAAATTGAAAAAAAAAGTCATTTCAGTTTAACACCAACCAAAATTGGCACTGAAGGATGAACCCCTGAGCAACTAGACCAAAGGGTGCTGCAAATCAGTATCCATATTCATCCAATATGTGTATTAATTCTTCATTTTCACCGGCAGAAAGAACAAGGAGCAGATGTTAATGTTTAGCAGTTTGGTGTTTTTAGTGTTTAAGAAGTGTTTTTGACTGAGAGTTAACAATGAATCTCTGTTGTACTCACTTAACAGCTGATATCTGCAGGTTTTTATGCATTTTTACAACACGTTTTAGGTTTTTGATTCATGTTTTCTCTAACCCTTGTCTTGTTTTTGCCTCTTTATTTAGTATGTTCTCTTTATATACTTTGCTGTGGATTGATCACTCTGAACCTAATCATAATATATATATATATATTTTTTAATTTCAAATGCACATATTATATTTAATCCCTACATTCAGCTGCAGTAGCGGCACTCGGCCTGCAGATGGCACTGTTCTGCCTGAATCATTATCAGAAAGAGGTTCAGTTTTCAATAAATACTCCGTTGTTATTAAATGAAGTCACTGCTGGGAAAAATAACAATGGAGAAACTGGACATTTAAGAGTTAAGGAGAAATAAATGATATAAGTATTTCTGTAAATGCTGTACCAACAGTTCTTACAGTATAATGAAAGAGTAGAAAGTAAAAATAAAAATTGGATATTACAAGTAGCAGCAGGAACTAATAAATATGTTATGAAATTAAATAGTGAAATTAAACAGTATTTTTTAAAGTTTTACAAAATATTTATGGGTTAATTCAGAAGTCTCACAGTCTGACAGGTTAGCCAGTAAAACCAGTAGCTGCTTTTTTACATAAAATAGTTTACAATAATGTTTTCTCCCTAAAAGCTTATAAATCAAATTGTATTTTCTCAGTCATTTCTCTCTCATTTAAAATGTTTTTTTTTTAAGTCGTCAGCATTGAATTGAACATTTTCTTCTGTGCTGCTCTATCGTCCTGCTGTTCGCATTTTAACTTTTTACCTATTTATATATTTTACATGATTCTAATATAACTTTTATTCATTATTTAATAACAGTTTTTCTGTTGTTGCTTTCCTTGTTTAATAACTTTAAAGCTTTAAATTCACGATTCTCTTTTACTGGAAACTTTATTCTTTAATTATTATTATCATTATTATTTAGTAGTATTACTAATAGTAGTAGTAACAGTAGTAATAGTAGTATATTTTTCAATTTTACTAGACATTGTGATTAAAAAAATAACCTTTTAAAATTATTTTTTAAATATTTGGCCTGTAATTAAAGCATCATCTAAATATTTATACTTATATCATTGCTAGATCTGGTAAAAACAGGTATCTCCATAGTTTAAAGCAAACTGAACAGGAAAAGCACTTGAGTGTAAAAACCTGACCCTATTGAGCTGATTGATCATATAAACATTAATAATCAATACCTTAGCAGTCTGATCAGGTGACTATATCAGGTGATCGGCATCAATAATGATCAATCTCGCCATTTGACCTAAAAACTTGTATTTTTCCAGTTGACCTCACTCTTATTTTTATTTTGTTTTTCTCCATTCTTTTTTTCTTTTTCTTTTTTTTTTTTCAAAATAAAATGTAGAGAAGTGACACATCCCGGGACTTACCTTGCCCATCATGTTCATCTCAGTGGTGGTCATGCTTACGTGTTGTTGACGTGCTCCATACCTGTCTGAGCTCCCAGCTTTTATACACCTGAGTATCGAGCTGCTTTATGCTTCAGAGCGCTGAGTCAGCAGAGACGCACAAAGCCTCCTTTGAAAGGGTTGACAATGACCGTGATGGAGCACCCGGTAGTTGAATGGTTACTGTACATGTCGCATAACTGCAACATCTCTGGTCCGAATATGACAAGGGACTTTTGTTGCATGTCATAGTCACCGCTCTCCCCTTGTTTCATGTGGGCCTCTTCACCAATGACCATTCAATAAAGACCATTCAATGACTGCGTGGGGCCTCCGGCATTAGCGGCACTTTGTTAACCCATTTAACCCTCACTGGCAAAATGTTGAATCTAATTCGTCTTGAAGGTTGACTTTTCTGTTTATGTAGGTTGCACTTTCGGGGATATTACAGTACATAGACTTCATTAGTTTCCTGGAGAATTCCCCCCCCTGCAACATGTCATACTACATATGGTAGCTGCCTTATTATTTTCAGAACACAACATAAGACAAAAAAGGAAGGGAAGGGCGGTCACACCCCCTCATGGCCCAATTGTTGAAAAACGCGCGATAAACTGCCCTCTTGAGAGCCAAAACGCGTTCTAAGCTGCCCTCCTGGTTGGCAAAACACACTAAACTGCCCTCTTGGGTGGCAAAAGACACTAAACTGCCCTCTTGGGAGCCAAAATGCGTTCTAAGCTGCCCTCCTGGTTGGCGAAACACATGAAACTGCCCTCTTGGGTGGCAAAACACATGAAACTGCCCTCCTGGTTGGCGAAACACATGAAACTGCCCTCTTGGGTGGCAAAACACACTAAACTGCCCTCCTGGTTGGCAAAAGACACTAAACTGCCCTCTTGGGTGGCAAAACACATGAAACTGCGCTCTTGGGAGCCATAACGCGTTCTAAGCTGCCCTCCTGGTTGGCGAAACACATGAAACTGCCCTCCTGGTTGGCGAAACACATGAAACTGCCCTCTTGGGTGGCAAAACACATGAAACTGCCCTCCTGGTTGGCGAAACACATGAAACTGCCCTCTTGGGTGGCAAAACACACTAAACTGCCCTCTTGGGTGGCAAAACACACGAAACTGCCCTCCTGGTTGGCGAAACACATGAAACTGCCCTCCTAGTTGGCAAAACACATGAAACTGCCCTCTTCGGTGGCAAAACACATGAAACTGCCCTCCTGGTTGGCAAAACACATGAAACTACCCTGGTTGGCAAAACACATGAAACTGCCCTCCTGGTTAGCAAAACACACTAAACTGCCCTCCTGGTTGGCAAAACACATGAAACTGCCCTCCTGGTTGGCAAAACACACTAAACTGCCCTCTTGGGTGGCAAAACACATGAAACTGCCCTCCTGGTTGGCAAAACACATGAAACTGCCCTCTTGGGAGCCAAAACACACGAAACTGCCCTCTTGGGTGGCAAAAGACACTAAACTGCCCTCCTGGTTGGCAAAACACACTAAACTGCCCTCTTGGGTGGCAAAACACATGAAACTGCCCTCTTGGGTGGCAAAACACACTAAACTGCCCTCTTGGGTGGCAAAAGACACTAAACTGCCCTCTTGGGTGGCAAAAGACACTAAACTGCCCTCTTGGGTGGCAAAAGACACTAAACTGCCCTCTTGGGAGCCAAAATGCATTCTAAGCTGCCCTCCTGGTTGGCAAAACACACGCAACTGCCCTCCTGGTTGGCAAAAGACACTAAACTGCCCTCTTGGGTGGCAAAAGACACTACACTGCCCTTTTGGGAGCCAAAATGCGTTCTAAACTGCCCTCCTGGTTGGCGAAACACATGAAACTGCCCTCCTGGGTGGCAAAACACATGAAACTGCCCTCCTGGGTGGCAAAACACACTAAACTGCCCTCTTGGGTGGCAAAAGACACTAAACTGCCCTCTTGGGTGGCAAAACGTGTTCTAAGCTGCCCTCCTGGTTGGCAAAACACATGAAACTGCCCTCCTGGTTGGCAAAACACATGAAACTGCCCTCTTGGGTGGCAAAACACACTAAACTGCCCTCTTGGGAGCCAAAATGCGTTCTAAGCTGCCCTCCTGGTTGGCAAAACACACAAAACTGCCCTCCTGGTTGGCAAAACACATGAAACTGCCCTCTTGGGTGGCAAAACACATGAAACTGCCCTCTTGGATGGCAAAACACACTAAACTGCCCTCTTGGGTGGCAAAACACACTAAACTGCCCTCCTGGTTGGCAAAACACACGCAACTGCCCTCCTGGTTGGCAAAAGACACTAAACTGCCCTCTTGGGTGGCAAAAGACACTAAACTGCCCTCTTGGGTGGCAAAAGACACTAAACTGCCCTCTTGGGAGCCAAAATGCGTTCTAAGCTGCCCTCCTGGTTGGCGAAACACATGAAACTGCCCTCCTGGGTGGCAAAAGACACTAAACTGCCCTCTTGGGAGCCATAACGTGTTCTAAGCTGCCCTCCTGTTTGGCAAAACACACTAAACTGCCCTCTTGGGTGGCAAAACACATGAAACTGCCCTCCTGGTTGGCAAAAGACACTAAACTGCCCTCTTGGGTGGCAAAAGACACTAAACTGCCCTCTTGAGAGCCAAAACACATGAAACTGCCCTCTTGGGTGGCAAAAGACATTCATTAATGTCCTGGAAAATTATCAAAATCAAAGTAATTTAGAAATGTTAAAGGTTGTTAAAGGAGATGAAATCAAGTCATTTTTAATATCAAATATATTTCACCAATGTTTTTTTTTTTTTGTGAGACTTTATTTTCTTTTTTTGCAGCCGCTTCTTTCTTTTCCTTTTTTTTTTTTTTTTTGGCTTCCTCACTGGGCTTACGGTTTATTGGCCACCCAGCCGTCAAAATGAGAAATGAAACAGTCGATCATGTGACCATTATGATCAACAAGTCCGACCAAGAAAGAGTACAAGGAAAAATAAAGTTGTTTTTTTTTTTTTGACAGATGTAAGGAAGGAATGAAAAGACAGGGAGGAAGGAAGGGAAGACAGATGGAAGGAAAGAAGGAAAGGAAAGAAGGAAGGAAGGAAAAGAAGGAGGAGAAGAAAGAATACAGGAAGGAAGGAAGGGAAGACAGATGGAAGGAAACAAGGAAGGAAAATAAGATAGGGAGGAAGAAAGGAAGGAAGGACAGACAGAAGGAAAGAAAAGAGGAAGAAGGAAACTGGGCCGGATTGGACCTCTCGGCGGGCCGCTTCTGGCCCACGGGCCGCATGTTTGACACCCCTGTTATAATGTTTTTAGGGCACTTCTCAGTCATGGGGCCATTTCACCCCCTTATAGCACCCTGGTTATAACTGTATACTTTATTTTCACACTGCTGCAGGTACATGTTGAGACTTCTATGTATTTTTTATTATTAATTAATCAATTTACAAAATGTTAATCTCAAGTTGTCGGTTTCTTCTTTTATCTGATGATCAACAGCCAAAAAATATAATAAAAAAAAACTGACAATATAAAGATTTGCAATGTGTGTGTGTTTTTTTTTTTTTTTGTTCTTGCAGTTTTCATACATTTAATATTTTAACTTGAAGACGGACTGAAAGGTTACATGGTTTATTAACCTTCCTGTCGTCCTCCCGGGTCAAATTGACTCCGTCTGTTTTTACTGTTCTTTCTTTCCTTCCTTCCTTCCTCTCTCTTTCCTCCTTCCTGCCTTCTTTCCTTCCTCCCTTCTGTCCTTCATTCCTCCCTCATTCTCTCTTTCTTTCCTCCCCTCTACCTTCCTCCCTTCCTTCTTTACTCCCTCCTTCCTTTCCTTCATTCCTTCCTTCTTCCTTCCTCCCTTGACTCGAGGACAACAGGAAGGTTAAAAATTGCACTCCATCCTTCCTTCCTTCCTTCTTTCTTTCTTTCTTTCCTTTCCTCCCTACCCTCCTTCTTCCTTCCTCCCTTGACTCGAGGACAACAGGAAGGTTAAAAATTGCACATGATTATTTTTCAGTCTACAAACTAAGTTCATTGTAATTAGTTTATAAAATGAGAAGAAAAAAAAAACAAAATAAATGAACATTTTGGTCCAACGTGAAGATTGAAGCTGTCTGTAAAATAAGAGTCTGTGATGTCATCATATGAACGAGCCAATCAGCTGTCCTTATTTCCCAGCGACCACAGACAGCTGATCACGGATGCGTCCCAGTCCGTCCAGTATGGTGTCCAGAGACTCCCTGCCCAGCTCCACCGTCACCGCGGAAACCGACTCGCTGCCCGCCGACGGACACGGATCCTCCATCTGCAGACAAACACACCGAGAAGAGTAGAAAATAGATTAACTGGACTTTGAACATTTATATAAATCTGTTTTTAATATTTGTGTCGTCCTCCCGGGTCAGATTGACCCTGTCTGTTTTGACTGTTCCTTCCTCCCTTCCTTCCTTCCATCCTTCTGTCCTTCCCTCCTTCCTTCTTTCCTCCCTCCCTCTCTCCTTCTCTCTTTCTTCCCTCCCTCTTACCTTCCTTCTTTCCCCCGTCGTTCCTTCTTTTCTTTTCTTCCTTCCTTCCTCCCTCCTTTCCTTCCTTCTTTCCTCCATCCTTCCTTCTTTCCTTTCCTTCCTTCCTTCCTCCGTCCTTACCTTCCTTCTACCTCCCTTCCTTTTTTCCTCTTCTCCTTTCCTTCCTTGCGTCCTTCCTCCCTCCTTTCCTTCCTTCTTCCTTCTACCCCCCTACCTTCCTCCCTTCCTTCCTGTCCTTTTTTCCTTCCTTCCTTCCTTCTTCCTCCCTTCCTTCCGTCCTTCTCTCTTTCCTCCCTTCCTTCCATCCTTTCACCTCCCTTCCTTCCTTCATTCCTTCCTTTCACCTCCCTTCCTCTCTCCCTCCCTTCTTCCTCCCTCCTTCCCTCCCTTCCTCCCTTCCTTTCACCTCCCTCCCTCCCTTCCTTCTTCCTCCCTCCCTTCTCCTTTCCTCCCGTCCATCCTTTCCTTCTTCCTCCCTCCTTTCCTTCCTTCTTCCTTCCTTCCCTTCCTTGCTTCCTCCCTCCCTCCCTTCCTTCCGTCTTTTCACCTCCCTTCCTTCCTTCACTCCTTCCTTCTACCTCCCTTCCTCGACTGGAAGACAACAGGAGGGTTAAATTGACTAATTTGGGTGTTGAGTAATGATGTGTTACTGTAGTAGACAAAGAAAGTTATTTAAACTCAGATAAACTTTAAACCTTTTGTTCACAAGTTTAATCTGACATGTTGAACTTATTTCCACATCCAGCTTTAACTGATCAACATCATCATTCAGTAGGAGTCGTGTTTCTGTCCATGGTTTGGGTTCAAATCATCACTGGAGACAAGTTTTCAAACTCCTTTAAAGATATGCAACCTTTGTTGTCATGGCAACAGTGAACACCACGATTGACTGACATGAGCAAGATTAAGTCGATTAGAGTTTCTAAATGTCGGTTTTGATTATTTTTTCGATTAATTGCCCAGCCCTAATTCCAATTGATCAACATTATCATTCATTAGGAGTAATTTAGTTCTGGTTTTACTCTCTACCAACGCCTGAGGGAATTATATGGAGCTCTTAAAGTTTCTAAATGCTCCACTATGTTCACCAGTTGGTCTACAGATAACTGCGTTTGTTTGAGCAGGTAGTGTACAGCGCTTTTATTCTGAAAGCAACGCTATGAGAGCACTGAGAGTGAACCAGAACAGTAAAAGTTGCAGCCGGACAGCTAAACTATGAGCTGAAACTCAACCAATATTCTCTCTCTTTTAGCTCTGTTTTTACTCTCTACCAACTCCTGAGGCGGTACTGTACTATGCTTTTATTCTGAAAGCAACGATATGAAAGCGCTGAGAGTGAACCAAAACAGTAAAGACAGCTAGTCTCTGATAATTCTCTAATAATAATTAATCAGGAAGTTCTGCTTTTATACACTTCATACCAACCTTAAACTGAACCATGCAGGTCGGGACGGACATCCGACTGACCGAGTCTGAGCCCGTCACCATGTCGACTCTCCAGTCCAACTCCTTCAGCTGGGGGAGAGAGACTATACACACACACACACACACACACACACACACACACACACACACACACACACACAGAGTTTAGGATCTAACACACACATCAGTACATTCAGATAAAGTGTAATTATGGATTATACTCACTGTGATCACCGACAGCTTCTGTTTTCCACGTCGGACTGAAAAACATCAGAGGAAGACGTGTGATGTCATTACAACCTGAACTTACGTCGTTGATTAAAGTCGACCATTATGAAGAAGAACGTGTGAAGCTCTTGATATTTTTCTGCAAGATTTTAGGCATTGCACCGCTTCCATTGCTAATTGGCGTTTCGGAGCTGACCTGTTCTCCAGCAGGATCTTGGTGATCAGGTTCTTCAGACTGGAGTGGAAAGATTCGGGGAAGAGGAGGAGGATCTGCTCCGGAGAGCTGAGGTTGTGGAAGAGGACGTGATGGGACAGAACGTGGAGAGACTGGACGAGCTGGAGGAAAGACGACAAATACAAATTGAAATGAACCCTCACGATTACATTATAGGACGTGTCAAGTGAATTCAGACATTTTCTTCTAAACACATTAAATAGGTCATAAATGTATTTCTAAAAAAGGTGTAAAAAGCATTTCAACCATTTAGATTTGAATTGTGGAGCTAGGCTTCACAAACTGTGTTTCAACATTTCTGTGTTCAGGATTTAGTGATTAGCATAAACCCGCCCCTGCTGCTGTAGAGGTAGAAATACATTCAGCACACACTACTACTACTACAGTCCACAGTTAGCCAGTTAGCTGAGTTAGCCGCCGAGTTAGCAGCAGAAAGCTCTCAGACGTAGCGTCTATGTTTCTGGTAGAGGTGGTGACTTTGATTGACAGGTGACACTTGGTAGGGGGCGGGGTTTCTGTGTTTGGGAGCAGAGAAAGAGGCTGATTTTTACACAACTTTGAAGCCTAATTTCATATATTTGGTGATTTTTTAAATCAGTGGCAGGGTGGTTAACAACACACTTTTCTGTGGTATGTCAAACTCAGAACACGAGCAGTAAAATTAAGAATAGTATATAATAGAATATAGTTTGTAGATAATGATATATAGACAAAAATAACTTAAAAATCAAATAAAAACATTATAAACCTACCAACATTTAACTAAACTATACAACAGATGATGAGAATGACATCATACTCAGGTGTGTGTGTGTGTGTGTGTGTGTGTTACCTGTGCAGCCTGAGCAGGAGCGATGCTGAATGTAGCTGCTGTGGTTTCTGTCAGCCGGCGGCTCGGACCTCTGTGACTCTGAACACAAACATCTCTCACAGCTTCTTTAGACGGAGCCTGAAGAGACAAAAACATCAGCACACAAAGATGTTAAGTTTAATTTAATGAAACACTAGAAACTAATCACATTGGAGAAGATGCTGCTGGAGGTTTTTTGGGGCATTTTTGCTTTAAATAAACGACTTAAACAAGATGAGATATTCCTTTATTAGTCCCACAATGAGGACATTTGCATTATTACAGCAGCAAGTGGAGAGTAAAAATAGAATAAAGAACAATAAATAAGTACTAAAAACAATAACAATAATAGTAGAAATATATATAATAAAAATAATAATTGTGACATTATTTACAGCAAACAGTAACATCGGTATTGAGTGGTAATATACCAAAGATAATATTGTTATTGCACAGATTAAAATTATATATTAAAATAATGAATTGCTCTCTTTCTTTAAGGAAAATTAACGACACTTCATAACGAGTTAAACACACATCCCTCTGCATCAATGGTTAACTTTAATAACACTTAAAATAAAGTAAAAGTGTCTTTTATCAGAGTTTATTTATACATCCTGTTATAATGCAGCTGTTGTGAACGCTGTTAGCTGTTAGCTTTTAGCTCTTAGAAGAACTCTTGTTAACTCTTATAAACATTCAGACAACAAACCAACACATTGTTAAAGTTTAGAAGCTGAACCTTTAAGAAAAACATTGATATTATAAAGCTGTACCTTCAGAAGAAGCTGCAAATTGTCGAAATGTTCGCTGGAGACAGAAGCAGCCATGTTGACATGTGACGTTGGGCGATGGTCACATGACAGAACGGTGACGCTGGTGCTCATGGGAAATGTAGTCCGTTAGATAAAAACACGCTTTTAAAAACAAAGTACACTAGCGAATGTAGCATGTAGTGTTACAGTAAAAGTACTGCAGTATTATGAGTGATGTAGTATGCAGTATTACAGTAAAAGTACTGCAGTATTATGAGTGATGTAGTATGCAGTATTACAGTAAAAGTACTGCAGTATTATAGTGATGTAGTATGCAGTATTACAGTAAAAGTAGTGCTATATTATTATATATGACATCATTAGATTATTAATAGTGAAGCATCAGTGTTAGAGCAGCATGTTACTGTTGTAGCTGCTGGAGGTGGAGCTAGTTTATACTACTTTATATACAGTTAGCTAGTTTATACTACTTTATATACAGTTAGCTAGTTTATACTACTTTATATACAGTTAGCTAGTTTACACTACTTTATATACAGTTAGCTAGTTTATACTACTTTATATACAGTTAGCTAGTTTACACTACTTTATATACAGTTAGCTAGTTTATACTATTTTATATACAGTTAGCTAGTTTACACTACTTTATATACAGTTAGCTAGTTTATACTACTTTATATACAGTTAGCTAGTTTACACTACTTTATATACAGTTAGCTAGTTTATACTACTTTATATACAGTTAGCTAGTTTACACTACTTTATATACAGTTAGCTAGTTTATACTACTTTATATACAGTTAGCTAGTTTATACTACTTTATATACAGTTAGCTAGTTTATACTACTTTATATACAGTTAGCTAGTTTAGTCCAGTGGTTCCCAACCTAGGGGTGGGGCCCCTCCAAAGGGTCAGCAGATAAATGTGAGGGCTGGTGAGATGATTAATGGGAGAGGAAAGAACAAAAAAAAGTTCTGATACACAAATGTGTTTTCAGTTTTTGGACTTTTTCTCTAATCTTTGATTTTTGCTGAAATATTGGATCATTTGAACATTTATTGAAATGAAAGCATGTGAGAAGTTTAGAGGGAAAAATCACTATTTGGTGGAGCTGTTAACAACTCATAGACATCTGAAATGTGAGCCTGACTACACACTGCTTTTTGGTTTCATCTTTAACAATGTGTTGTATTTTAAAAGCTTGTTATATTATCCATTGTGTCAAATCTTCACCTGAAAAGTAACTAAAGCCGTCAGATAAATGTAGTGGAGTAGAAACAACAATATTTCCCTCTGAGATGTAGTGGAGTGGAAGTATAAAGTAGCATCAGATGTAGTTAGGGTTGTAAAGGTTTCACTTTCACCAATAAATGATGACATAAGAGTCTTGTGATCAATTTCACACATATAGCCACTCCCTCGCTGATCTTACAGGGTTAGGGTTGTTTACATGGCTGTGTGAAGACGTGTGTAGAGTTTACAGCAAAAATACACATTTTCAGGTAAGAATCAAGTCAATTCTTATTAATTCTGATTCTGTTTAAGATTGAATTATGTCATTTGTGTTAAATTATAGAGAGCAGGAGACATTTCATCTATGCTAATTTCAAATCACCATGTTGCTACAGCTAACTACACAATGTCTGACAGGGGTGTAGATGGTTGTACAGTAACACCTTTTAACCCTTAAACAGGCAGGAGTGGAAAAATGAGATGTGAAAAATAAAATCCTAGTCATCTCATGTGCACATTAGTAAAACATTTAAATAAATACATTTTTTAAAATATTTTGTATATTTTGAGTTTTTATGAGTCATACGTTGCCCTTATTAAGATATAAAATGGTTTTAATGGTAAAAACAACTGAATGCTTTATTTGATTTTTATCATTTCTATCAAAGTATAAACCTACCAAACAAGCTTTAATTCTACCAATCGAGTTTAATTCAAGGCAGGTGTTAAAGAGTCTGTATCTCCTGGTGCACGCTGCCTGTTTAAGGGTTAAGAAAGTGTTACAACCGATCCCCCGTAAATCACAAGTCACAGATTTGTTCTCTATCCTGCTGTATGTGGCCTGCGACTCTGAGCAGATACTGCAGGGAAATTTTCAAAACATCAGAGAACAAAGTACAAGAAAGCTGACAGCGTGTACAGGACAATAATTAACTCAGTCATAATTAATTGTTTTAGTGTTTCCTGTTACAGCAGGAGGAACGTCGAGGAGGCGTTGACTGGTTCCTTGATTGAGGCGAACAGACTTGTACTATGGAGCCACACCAGAAAAGGTAAGCCTGCTCTAGATCTGACAGGTGCAGATTAAAGTTTCCTCACTGACACTGATACACACACTTATATCTTATTTTAGACAAACCTTGTGTGCATGATTGTTGGTTCGTTAATTGTCAAACGTCTGTCCTGGAATATTATCTGGATTATGATTAGGATAAGGAAGGGAGGAAAGAAGGAAGGAAGGAGGGAGGGAAAAAAGAAGGACAGAAGGGAGGAAGGAAGGATGGATGGAGGAAGGAAGAAGGACGGAAAGGAGGGAGGAAAGGATAGAAGGAAGGAAGGGAGGAAAGGAAAGGAAAGAAGGAAGAAGGGAGGAAGGCAGGAGGGAAAGAAGGAAAGGAGGGAGGAAAGGAAAGAAGGAAGAAGGAAGGAAAGGAGGAAGGAAGGTAGGAAAGAAGGACAGAGGAAAAAAAGAGAGAATGAAGGAGGGAGGAAAGCAAGAAGGAAGGAAGGGAGGAAAGGAAAGAAGGAAGAAGGAAGGAAAGGAGGAAGGCAGGAGGGAAGGAAGGAGGGAGGAAAGGAAAGAAGGAAGGAAGGAAGGAAGGACAGAGAAAAGAAGGAATGGAGGAAGGTAGGAAAGAAGGACAGAGGAAAGAAAGAGAGATGGAGGGAGGGAGGGAGGAAAGAAGGAAGGGAGGAAGGAAGGAAAGGAGGGAATGAAGGAAAGGAGGGAGGGAGGGAGGAAGGAGGGAAGGGAGGAAATGAAAGAAGGAAGAAGTAAGGAAAGGAGGAAGGCAGGAGGGAAGGAAGGAGGGAGGAAAGGATAGAAGGAAGGAAGGGAGGAAAGGAAAGAAGGAAGAAGGAAGGAGGGGAGGAAGGCAGGAGGGAAGGAAGGAAAGGAGGGAGGAAAGGAAAGAAGGAAGACGGAAGGAAAGGAAGAAGGCAGGGAAGGAAGGAGGGAGGAAAGGAAAGAAGGAAGGAAGGACAGAGGAAAGAAGGAAGGGAGGAAGGTAGGAAGGTAGGAAAGAAGGACAGAGGAAAGAAAGATAGAAGGAGGGAGGGAGGAAAGAAGGAAGGGGGAAGGAAAGGAGGACGGCAGGAGGGAAGGAGGGAAGGAGGGAAGGAGGGAGGAAAGGAAAGAAGGAAAGTAGTCCTCAGTAAGAATTAGTTACTTCTGTCTATCATCTCCACGGCAACACTCACACAGATACACACACTTATATCTTATTTTAGTGCATGCTTGTTGGTTTGTTAATTGTCAAACGTCTTTCCTGGAATATTATGTGGATTATGATTAGGGCTCGGTATCAGTACCTTTAACCCTCCTGTTGTCCTCGAGTTAAGGAAGAAAGGGAGGAAGGAAGGATGGATGGAGGTAGGAAGGAAGAAGGAAGGAAAGGAGGAAGAAGGAAGGAAAAGAGGGAGGGAGGAAGGACAGAGGAAAGAAGGACAGAGGAATGAAAGAGAGAAGGAGGAAGGGAGGAAAGAAGGAAGGGGGAAGGAAGAATGAAGGAAGGAGGGAGGGAAAAAAGAAGGACAGAAGGAAGGGAGGAAGGAAGGATGGATGGAGGAAGGAAGAAGGAAGGAAAGGAGGAAGGAAGGTAGGAAAGAAGGACAGAGGAAAAAAAGAGAGAATGAAGGAGGGAGGAAAGGAAGAAGGAAGGAAGGGAGGAAAGGAAAGAAGGAAGAAGGAAGGAAAGGAGGAAGGCAGGACGGAAGGAAGGAGGGAGGAAAGGAAAGAAGGAAGGAAGGAAGGAAGGACAGAGAAAAGAAGGAATGGAGGAAGGTAGGAAAGAAGGACAGAGGAAAGAAAGAGAGATGGAGGGAGGGAGGGAGGGAGGAAAGAAGGAAGGGAGGAAGGAAGGAAAGGAGGGAATGAAGGAAAGGAGGGAGGGAGGGAAGAAGGAAGGAAGGGAGGAAATGAAAGAAGGAAGAAGGAAGGAAAGGAGGAAGGCAGGAAGGAAGGAAGGAGGGAGGAAAGGATAGAAGGAAGGAAGGGAGGAAAGGAAAGAAGGAAGAAGAAGGAGGGGAGGAAGGCAGGAGGGAAGGAAGGAAAGGAGGGAGGAAAGGAAGGACAGAGGAAAGAAGGACAGAGGAATGAAAGAGAGAAGGAGGAAGGGAGGAAAGAAGGAAGGGGGAAGGAAGAATGAAGGAAAGGATGGAGGAAGGAGGGAAGGAAAGAAGGAGGGGAGAAAGGGGGATGGAGGAAGAATTAGACGGGGTCAATTTGAGTTTAATTTTTTTAGGTATAAATACCTTTACAGGGTGGAGATAATCGTTCGTTAATCGTAATGGAGATTAAAAGTTCAATTAATCGCGATTAATTGAACTCGAGCAGGTGCAGGTCACCTCCTGAACAGCAGGTGGCAGTCGCGTCCGTGTTGATACAAGAATTGAGATTATATCAGGATTAGAATTAGAGGAAGTGACTGAAGGCTGAATCAATCGCAGGGCGGCTATCCTGGATGTCGAGGTAGGAGAGGCACAGACCCCCCCCTAAACCCCTACTACACACACACACACACACACACTTCACTCAACTCAATTCAGACACACACACACACACACACACACACACACCTAACTCGACTCAGACACTCACACACACACACACACACACACACCTAACTCGACTCAGACACACACACACACACACACACACACCTAACTCAACTCAGACACACACACACACACACACTTCACTCAACTCACACACACCTCACACTTCACTCAGACACACACACACACACACACACACACACACACCCACACACACACACACACACACACCTCACACTTCACTCAGACACACACACACACACTCAACTCAGACAAACACACACACACTTCACTCAACTCACACACACACATACCTCACTCCATTCAGACAAACACACACACACACACATACACACACACACACACACACACACACTTCACTCCACTCAGACACACACACACATACACACACACATACACACTTCACTCAACTCACACACACACACACACACACAGCTCACTCCACTCGACTCAGACACACCACACTCGACTCAGACACACCACACTCGACTCAGACACACCACACTCAACTCACACACACCACACTCAACTCAGACAAACACACACACCTCACTCAACTCATGCACACACACTCACACACACACCCCTCACTCAACTTGTGGTCTGCTATAGTGTATAATAATAATAATAGTTAATAGTAAATCAGATTTCTACAGAGAGGACAGAGAGAGGGAGGAAGGGAGAGAGAGAGAGAGAGGAGAGAGAGGACAGAGGGAGGGAGAGAGAGAGGACAGAGGGAGGGAGGGAGGGGAGATAGTTAATGAACCCTGAAGGAAACACAATAATAATGACAGAACTATCAAAAGTACATCAAACCTGTTCAAATAAAACCATTTCAACCTGTAGCCTAACAGACAATAATTCATAGAAGAAAAAGAAAATTATAATTTATTTAGTTTTAGGGGGGCTTGAGCATGCCCATAAAAGGCTATAAAATCGCCCCTGTTGCCCCTATCTGGGACAAAGTGTTACAACCGCCCCCAGTCTCCCCTACAGTAAAGTAGGCCTACACATTCCTGCACTGGTAGGCTGCTTACTTTTATATAATATGGTATTTTATTATTAATTAAAGGAATACTGACTACTTCTTCCACTAATGCATACAATACAATACTTATTCAATCTTTCTAATCTTTATTAACAATCAGAAATAACACCAACAAACGGAGCAGGTGGCGGTGGTTGCAGCTGGGGCGCATTGGGGGCGGAGCGGCTCGGTGCGTTGACTCTCCCCGCCAGACGGAGCCTCTAAGGCGGGATGGAGCCTGCGGCGAGCCGGCGGCAGCACCGCTGAACAACCGGGCAGCCGGTGCGTGTGTGTCCGGTGTGCCGGTGAAGAAGATGTCTGTCTCCGGGATGAAGAAGCAGCTGCACAAAGCCAGCCAGGTAAGCGGGACGAAACGAAACACGATCCGAGCCGAGCCGAGCCGGGTAGAACCGGTTTAATGTGTTTTTTTTATTTTATTTTATTATTATTTAATGTTTATTTAGGTCATTGGTTTTACTGCGACACGAGGCCTGCTGCACGGATCCATACTGAGCCATCAGCATGCACACACACTATTGATTTATGACCATCCATCTCGACTGATTTATGTTTATTTAGCAAACCTTTTTCCATCTGGGATTGTTTATACTGTTACTAAAGTTAATTTTAATAGATGTAGCTCTAACAACACTGCGATACAATGGTAGTACAAAAGTAGCTTATATATACACTCACTTTACTTCCATTTTTATACTACTTTATACACTACATGTACTCTTCAGAGATGGAAATACATCACAAACATATATAGATACTACTTTTTGGATCAATATTTCATATATAGTTATATAACATGATTATAAAATGTTGTTGTTATAGATTAGATTACTTAATAACTTGTTGAAATGTACCTTAACAACATTAAAATAGATTTATAAGTCAATATGCCAATAGGTCTAATAGGGTTGATTAGAGTAATGTGGGACAGTTTATGTAATTGGCTGTTGAAATGTATCTGGACTTATTTATATTTATTTCTCTATCCCTCTTTTCATCTAATACTGTTACTATAATATTCATTTTATAGTAGATGTTGCCCATTAATAACAAAACTGTATTATTGTTCTTATTGGAAGACATTGGAAGTTAAATTACTAATATTATAATACTAATATTATAATATTTAGAAGCTTAAATAATTTTTTTTAATTGACACATTTACTAAAATATATAAATATATAGACATAGAAGAAGTATAGAGCAGTACATTGACTCACATTATACAACAACACGAGTCAATATAGTACAGTGTCATTATTCATTTAATTTCCTTTACTATGTTTTTCTACTAATATAGTTTTTTTTAATTACTTGTGTCCTTACTTATTATATATTTCTAGATTTCTTTCTATTTGTAACGCTGTAAATTTCCTCACTGTGTTACTAAATAATTAATAATTTATCTTATTTTATTATCATGGGTTTACTCGACCTGTATTTGAGGAAAGGAAGAAGGAAGGAAAATATGTGTTTGTGTATGTGTATTTGTATATATGTTTATTTAATTTAATTTAATTTAATTTTTATCTATTTTTATTTTATTTATTTTTTTCTCCTATAATTTAAATTATAGGAGCTTATTTGTTTCGTTTTGCTATTTTAACATGTTCGAAATAAATTTAACTAACTAACTGTATGTGAGGAGCCACTTTAAAAAGATTTTAGCAGCCAAAATGACTATTAGCTGCTATTTTCTTGTCTGTTTTTGCTTTTTACCTGAAAAAACAACAGAACAAAGAGAGAGATTTATATTCATTACTACTGAAGGACTTGAATCAAAGTGCTTAACCCTCCTGTTGTCCTCAGGTCAAGGAAGGAAGGAAGGAAGGAAGGAGGGAGGGAGGAAAGGAGGATGGAAGGAAGGAAGGAAAGAAGGGAGGAAGGAAGGAAGGAAGGAAGGAAAGAAGGAAGGAAGGAAGGAAGGAAGGAAAGAAGGAAGGAAGGAAGGAAGGAGGGAGGAAGGAAAGAAGTATGGAAGGAAAGGAGGAAAAGAGGAAGGAAGGAAAGAAGGAAAGGAGTAAGGAGGGAGGGAGGAAGGAAAAGAGGAGGGAAAGGAAGGAAGCAAGGAAGGAAGGATGGATGGATGGAAGGAAGTGAGGAAAGAAATATGGAAGGAGGAGGGAGCAAAGAAAGAGGGAAGGAGGGGAAGAACGAAGGAAAAATTAAAGAAAGAGGAAGGAAGGAAGGAAGGAAAGGAGGAAAAGAGGAAGGAAGGAAGGAAAGAAGGAACAGTCAAAAGAGAGACGGGGTCAATTTGACCCGGGAGGACGACAGGAGGGAGGAGTAAAAGTGTCTGTCTGTCTGTCGCTCTTCCTGCAGCTGCTGAATGAGCGTCTGATGGGAGCTGAAGGAACCAAGTTAGATGACGACTTCCTGCAGATGGAGAAGGTAAAAAACTGTCAACACACCAACATGTAAAAAAACAAACGTGATGTCATAAAGCTTCAATCTGCTGTGATGTGACGACTTCCTGTCTCTCTCTCTCTCTCTCTCTCTCTCCGTCTCAGAGTGTCGCAGTGATCCAGATTCTTCTGGTGGAGCTGCTGTCAAAAACCACAGAGTTCCTCCAGCCGAACCCAGGTAGCCCAAATTACTGTTTAACCCTCCTGTTGTCCTCGAGTCAAGGAAGGAAGGGAGGGAGGGAGGGAGGGAGGGAGGAAGGAAGGAAAGGAGGGAGGAAAGAAGGAGGGAGGAAGGAAGGAGGGAGGGAGGGAGGAAGGAAGAAGAATGGAAGGGAGGAAGAAGGAAGGAAAGGAGGGAGGGAGGAAGGAAAGGAGGAAGGAAGGAGGGAGAAAGGAAGGAAAGGAGGGAGGGAGGAAGGAAGGAGCGAGGGAGGGAGGGAGGAAGAAGGATGGAAGAAGGAAGAAAAGAAAGAAGGAAAGGAGGGAGGAAGGAAGGAAAGGAGGAAGGAAGGAAGGGAGGGAGGGAGGATGGGTTTAAAACAACAGTCAGGAGCTGAAAATGGACATTAAAGTGTGTTTTTCTTGCTGTAATGATTCCTCCTGTTCATACTGACTATTATAAAGATCCCTTCATAATGTATTTATAATGACAGCTGCAGCGCTCTGAATGTCCGTCCTTCACTCCTGAATCCTGCAGATCACAATTACTCAATGATGCAGGACTAAACCCACCAAAAATATGTATTTAAAAGTTTAATCTGAAGCTAATATGAAGCTTCAGTTTTGTCCAAATGAGTCTTCATCTTCATCTTCTATGTTTCAGCGTTACAGTGTTTTTAGTATCAAAGTCTTTTTGTTCCTATACTTCCACCACAGAGAAACAGGAAACACTAAGAGGGCAGGAAGGGAGGAAGGAAGGAAAGGAAACACTAAGAGGGAATCTGATGCTAAAAAGACTGTAAATGTGTCAGATATCACTTGATATGACTAACTCACACTGTTACCATAGTAACTATAATAACTATAGTAACTCACACTGTTACCATAGTAACTATAATAACTATAGTAACTCACACTGATGAAGCTCAATAGAAGCTGATCAGAGAATTTATAATGATTTTGTCCTCCATCACTTTACATTGAAAGCACATTTAAAGGTTTTAATAATCAGTATGAAGAACATGAGGAATGATTACAGAGAGGAAAACCTTCATATGGACACACGTCTGCTGAAAAAGGGTGAACTAGTCCTTTAAATCAGCTCTCATGTAATCCACAATATATCATAACGTAGTAAAGATGATATATGTATGTATGAATAAGCATAAACTATCATTACCTGCATATAATCATTGTTTCTATCATTTCTTCTCATCCTCCCAGCACACAGAGCCAAACTGAGCATGCTCAACACAATGTCCCGGATCCGAGGGCAGGGGAAGTTGCTAGGTTACCCGCAGACGGAGGGCACGCTGGGAGAGTGCATGGCTCACTACGGACAGGAGCTGGGACCCACCTCTGAATTTGGTACTGAAACTCATTTTGGTTCAAAGGCCACAAAAAACTGCTTAATTTGATCTCACAACTACAGTAAGAGCTGTGTTTCCATGGTAACGATCAGTAAAACCAGCTTTTGGTCCCTCGGGCCTTATGTTTGACACCCTTACTCTAACACAACTACAGTAAGAGCTGTGTTTCCATGGTAACGACCAGTAAAACCATTACATAATAACCTATAAATGAAAAATGAGTGAAATTTCAACAATAGAGGAAGGAAGGAAAGGAGGGAGGAAGGAAGGAAGGAAACGAGGGAAGGAAGGAAAGGAGGGAGGAGGGAAGGAAGGAAGGAAAGGAGGGAGGAAGGAAGGAAAGGAGGGAGGGAGGAGGGAAGGAAGGAAGGAAATGAGGGTGGGAGGAAGGAAGGAAGGACACGAGGGAGGAAGGAAGGAAAAGAGGGAAGGAAAGAAGTAAGGGAGGAGGGAGGAAGGAAAAGAGGAAAGACAGAAGGAGGTAGGGAGAAAGGAAAAGAGGAAGGAAGGAAAGAAGGACAGAGGAAAGAAGGAAGTGAGGAAGGAAGGAAGGAAGGAAGGGAAGGAAATAAGGAAGGAGGGAGGAAAGAAGGAACAGTCGAAACAGACGGGGTCAGTTTGACCCGGGAGGACGACAGGAAGCGTAAAGAGACTAATGACACAATAAAAAGGCTTTCTAGCCATATTTTAATATTCTTGTAAGTCTCCTACTCTTCTAGTTCTTTCTTTCTTTTCTTTTATTCGTCCCGTGTTGGTCCTCTCTTCAGGCGGAGCTCTGGCCAATGTGGGTGACGCCCTGCAGGAAGTCGCTCAGGCCCGGGACGCGATGGACGTCAACGTGAAACGCACCTTCATCGACCCGCTGCAGGACCTCCACAACACGGAGATGAAGGAGATCAGGGTCAGTACCAACACTCACCCCGTCTGTTTGGACTCTTCCTTCCTTCCTTCCTTCCCTCCTTCCTTCCGTCTGTACTTCCTCTATCCCCCTTTCTTCCCTCCTTCTTTCCTTCCCTCCTTCCTTCCTTCCTTCCTCCGTCCTCCCTTCCTTCTTTGCTTTCCTCCCTTCCTTCCTTCCCTCCGTCTTTCCTCCTTCCTTCCTTCTTTCCTTTCCTCCCTTCCTTCCTTCTTTTCCTCCGCCCTCCCTTCCTTCCTTCCCTCCGTCTTTCCTCCTTCCTTCCTTCCTCCCCTCCGTCTTTCCTCTGTCCTTTCCTTCCTTCCTCCCTTCCTCTTCCTCTTTTCCTTTCTTCCTCCCTCCTACCTTCCTTCCTTCCTTCTTTACTCCGTCCTCCCTTCTTTCCTTTGCTTTCCTTTCCTCCCTTCCTTCCTTCCCTCCCTCCTTCTTTCCTCCATCCTTTCCTTCCTTTCTTCCTTCCCTTCTTCTTTCCTTTCCTTTCCTCCCTTTCTTCCTTCCCTTCTTCTTTCCTCCATCCTCACTTTCTTCTGTCCTTTCCTACTTTCCTTCCTCCCCTCCTTCTTCTTTCTTCTCTCCTTTCCTTCCCTCCTTCTTTCCTCCTTCCTCCCTTCCTTCCTTCCTTAACAATTATTCTATCTACTGTCAATCGTCTAATGCATTAATCAGCTGATGATTACATTTTTACCCAATTATTAAATAACTACGTCTCTGCTCTGATTGGCTCTTCAGTACCAGCTGAAGAAGGTGAACGGTCGTCGGCTCGACTTCGACTACAAGAGGAGACGAAAAGGCAAAGTCCCGGCGGAGGACGTCCGACAGGCTTTGGACAAGTTCATGAGCTCCAAGGAGCTGGCGGAGAGGAGCATGTTCATCCTGCTGCAGAACGACGTGAGTCTCTAACAACTAAACTGAGACTTTAAAAAGAAGGTGGATAATATTTAATGCTCTTGTTGTCCTCGAGTCAAGGAAGGAAGGGAGGAAGAAGGAAGGAAGGAAGGAAGGAAGGAAGGAAGGGAGAGAGGAAGGAAGGAAAGGAGGAAGGGAGGAAGGAAAGGAGGAAGGAAGGAAGGAAGGATGGTAGGAGGGAGGCATGAAAGGAGGAAGGAATGAAGGTAGGAGGGAGAAAGGAAAGGAGGAAGGAAGGAAGGTAGGAGGGAGGGATGAAAGAAGGAAGGAAGGAAGGTAGGAGGGAGAAAGGAAGGGAGGAAGGAAGGAAGGTAGGAGGGAGGGAGGCAGGAATGAAGGTAGGAGGGAGGAAGGAAAGGAGGAAGGAAGGTAGGAGGGAGGAAGAAAGAAGGAAGGAATGGAGTTTGGAAGAAGGAATGAAGGTAGGAGGGAGGGAAGGAAGGAAGGGAGGATGGAAGAAGGGAGAAAAGGAAGGGATGAAGAAAGAAGGAAGGAATGAAAGTAGGAGGGAGGAAGGAAGGAAAGAAGGACAGAGGAAGGAAGGGAGGAATGAATGAAGGTAGGAGGGAGACAGAGGGAGGAATGAAAGAGAGAAGGAGGGAGGGAGGAAGGACAGGAGAAGGAAGGTAGGAGGGAGGGAGGAAAGAAAGAGAGAAGGAGGGAGGGAGGAAGAAAGGAAAGGAAGGAAGGAATGAGGGAAGGAAAGAAGGAGGAAGGAAAGGAAAGGAAGGAAGGAAGGAACAGTCAAAACAGACAGGGATGAAAATTGTGGATTTTCTGCAAAGTTTATCAAACTAAAAAAAGGTGCACTACTGCCCCCTTCAGGTCAATCTGTGTCATTTAAAAAATAGAGTTAAAAAAACTAGTTTTAAAAAAGAGTTGCATCATTTCCTTTCTTTTCATCAGGATCAGAACTGAGATGCTGTTACTGAGTAAATGTCATTATCATATCTTTCATTATTAACCCTTTAAACATAGTGGACAGCTGCTCAAACCTCTTTAATTATATATGTTCATGGGTTTTGATGGATTTTAATGGCATAGTTGTGTCATCCCATACTCTACCACTTCATCCACAGTAACGTTTTTTGGTTGTTAATGAGTTGATTTATATTATTACAATGTAATTTGTAGTTTTTTTTGTAGGCTTAATAAAAGCTTTATTTTGAAAAGCTTAGTTCCACTTTATGAGTAACACTACTCTGAGACGTCAGGAGGAAGGTTCAATGTTATTTCAATGCATTTAAGAGTAAGAGAATATGTTAAAAATATTATTATTATTATAATTTTTAAATATATGCTTTATTCAAGGAAGTGTATAATATGGCATACAGAGGTTAAACAAAGCTTAAACATCTAGTATTTTCCTTTGTTTTCCTCCTTTTTTGCAAATCACAGAAATCACTCATGAAGCAAAAAACACATTATATTAACAGTATTAGAAATGTATGTTAGTTTATAGTTTTTACATAATATATCATGTGGAAAAACTCCTTGAAAACTCCTTTTTTTCATGCCTAAAGAGAAATAAAATCACTCCTGACTGACTCATGCATGAAGAGTTCAGGTCAGAGTGTAGTTGTTTGTGTCCCAGCTGATCAGATCCTGTCTGGTCGTTTCTCCTCCTGCAGGTGGATCAGCTCAGTCATGTGGCATCTTTGGTCAACGCACTGCTGGACTTTCACCGCAACGCCCACCGCATCCTGCTGGGTCTCCATAGCAACCTGCAGGCTAGGTGAGCCCAGGTTCAACACCCAGACCCTTTATTTATTCAATAAAGGAGCAGAATGTGGCTGCAGGTTTTTATTCCAACCAACAGATTGAGTAATTTAATCTGCTGATCTCAGGATTCAGACCGTTGATTTTTCTCAGTAAATATATTTCTAAAGGTGCTATTGACATGAAATAGCAACAACCCAAGACTGCATAAAAGCAATGGACGTAACATCCGTGACGTCACTCATTGGTTTGTGGACTGCTGTTCGGAAGCCAATAGTTTCAAATCTAGGCAGCGCCATCTTGAAAATTTCAGGTGCATGCTGGGAAAAATAAAAACACAGATTCTACTTATATGGGCATGAGGCGGAGTCATGGGCGGAGTCATGGGCGGAGCGGGTAGGTTGCTATGGTTGCGAGGGCTAGATCTCGAGGACATTGGTCAATCAACCTGTCAATCAGGACGTAGCCACGCCCTAATGCATACCCTGCTTTATCGTCACATATAAAATCAGGGAGGCCAAAATGTCCCAAATGAACATCATACTGCATTGAAGAAGGCTTTAAACTAGCGATTGAGACCATAAACACATTTTGAAAACGTTTACTGAGGTTAGAAATCAAGTGAGAAGTTGGTGAATTCTCCATTGACTTGTATAGAGACGGTCGCCCCCTGGTGGCCTTTTGATAGAATGCAGTTCTAAGTTATTTCCGCGTTGGCCTCATTTCAGTGGACTGGAGCTCCCCGCCTGGCAACAACCCATGCAATCCACACATGCAAAGGATTCAAATTATAGATGTCCATAAATTAAGTTATGTGTGATAATGTGAAATGAGAATGGGCGAAAATCAATACTTATTTTACCCGCTGTATATACATACAATATAAAAACACCTTTAAATTCATGTTTTATTAATACTTATGTGTGTGTGTTGTAAAACAGGCTGACTGCTGCCAGCAACAAACCAGAGCGACGGTTTCGCCCCAGAAAGATCCGAGTCAGAAGTGAACACAACGGCAGTATCGGATTTTACCACCAGCCGTCGAACACACCTACGGTTCACTCAGGTTACTCATGCTTGCTGCTAAAATGTTATTTTTTTACTGTCATGTTTCTCAAGATGAAAATATTTAAATATATGTGTGTGTGTGTGTGTGTGTGTGTGTGTGTAGGAGAGCAGTTCACAGTGTTACCGTCCAGACCCGGCAGCCCCATCTCCTGTTATGGTAAAAAAAAATGCTCAAATTTGTATTTTTCAACAGCAGGTTGTTGTGAAGGTATTTATGTGTGCAGCCTTTTAAGTCCAAGACAAATTTCCCTTCAGAGACAATCAAGTATATCACATATCGTATTCCCAAAATTACTATATCTACCTGCGATGCTTAGTTCATGTGCAAAAATGCAAAAATTCAAGCATACTGTGATTTCAAATACGTTAAATATTAACCAGATTAAGCTCCATGTAGCCACTAAACCCTATACTTTTGCTGCTACTGGCTGATAATGGAATGACCTACCGTGATGCATTCAGGGACCCAGGACCAGGGTTGTTATATAGTTTTAAAATTTCCATTAGTTTTTATTTGTATTTAGTTTTTAGTTTGCTTTTTTATTCCATTTTAGTTTTAGTTAGTTTAACAAGCGATGAAGAAGTCTTAGTTTAGTTTTTATTTAGTTTTCCTTTTTTTATTTTTATTTTACATAACTCTTTTTTTATTTTTTTTCACTGCTAGTTTTAGTTTTAGTTAAATATAATAACCCTGCACAGGACCCACCATGAGGCGTTCAGGGACCCGGGACCCACCGTGAGGCGTTCAAGGCCTACTGTGTTTATTCTCTTACTTCATGTTCATGTTATGCATTGTTCATTAAGCTTTTCAGATAAGACTAAACAAATATAGCCCAATATACACAAGCACAGTCAGAAGCTGTTTGCCTCCTCTTATCAGCAACACCTCTGATAAATGGCATGAACTTAAATAACCTTTACCATGCGCCCCCTGGTGTTTGGGAGGAACATTACATTTAACCCAAATCAAAAACAGGAAAGAAGGAAGGAAGGTAGGGGGGAGGAAAGAAAGAGAGAAGGAGGCAGGGAGGAAAGAAGGACAGAAGGAAGGACGGAGGGAAGGACAGAAGGAAGGGAGGAAGGAAAGGAAGGAAGGAAGGAGGGAAGGAGGGAAGGAAAGAAGGAACAGTCAAAACAGACTGGGTAGACCCGGGAGGACGACACAAAGGTTCATTTTAATTTTTCAGCTCCAGACTTGAAAATGGCAAACTCATCCTTTAAGATCTCTCTCTCTCTCTCTCTCTCTCTCTCTGTCTCTCGCTCTCTCTGTCTCTCGCTCTCTCTGTCTCTCTCTCTCTCTCTCTCTCTGTCTCTCTCTCTCTCTCTCTCTCTCTCTCTCTCTCTCTCTCCTCTCTCTCTCTCTCTCTCACCTTCTCTCTCCCTCTCTCTCTCTCGTCCAGCTGACAGTAAACTGGTCCTGGATCAGCCCTGTTGCCGGGCGGTCTACTCCTTCCACTCGGACCACGCGGGCGAGCTGAACTTCAACGAGGGCGACCTCATCCTCCTCACCAGGCAGGTCGACGCCAACTGGTACGACGGCACGCTCGGCGGCAAGTCGGGATTGTTCCCCGTCAACTACGTCGATGTGGTGGTGCCTCTGCCGTTACTGTGACAACGCGTCGTAAAAAAAAAAAAAAAAATCCACAGACTCCACGCTAACCTCCACGAAATCAGACTGTAGATGATGATTTCTGCTCAGCGCTCAGCGGCAGACGATATGCAAGTTTTCTGCTTCTAATTTGCACTTATTACTCACGAATAAATCAGCAGGCGGACTTGTCTGTTTTAAAAGGAAAGGAAGGCCATAGTTTCTACTCTTACAGCACTTTACTTTCTGATCTCTCAGAGCATCTCATGTCATACTTCACATCATGAAAGAAAAAGACCAACCACCAGCTGAGGTGTGTACTGTAAAGTGAGGCTCAGTCAGTAAAGTTTAAAATGACAAGTTTTAAAACACAACATTTTTTTACACTGCAGCGTATTTTCCCTTTAAGACTTTTAGCGACATTTCCTTCTTCACAAGGACACAACTACTCCTAAACTTTTTCCACATCACATTTTCTACCAGTCTTCTCAATGCTAATGCAGCAGCGTCAGTCTGATAGCATCGGCTTCGTAGTTTAATAGTGTTGCTTTGAATTTGAACACCAAGGGCACAATTACCGTAATGTGGTATTATCACTAATGTAAATAAACGAGTCTACAGTCGTGGTAGAAGAAGTTAATATAATTCAGCCTGAGGGGAACATCAATGGGTAAACCCCAATTTTACTGCGATCCAGCTAAAAGTAATAGATAATACGATGAAATAGATATATTAACCTTCGTGTCAAATTGACCCTGTCTGTTTTGACTATTCCTTCCTTCCTTCCTTCCTTCTTTCCTCTGTCCTTCTTTCCTTCCTTCCTCTCTTCCTTCTTTTCTTTCCTCCCTCCCTCCTTTCCTTCCTTCCTTCCTTCCCTCTTTCCTTCCTCCTTTCCTTCCTGCTTCCTCCCTTCCATCCATCCTTCCTCCCTTCCATCCTTCCTTCCTTCCTTCCTTCAGTCTTTCTTCCTCCCTTCCATTCTTCCTTCCTTCCTTCCTCCCTTCCATCCTTCCTTCCTTCCTTCCGTCTTTCGTCCTCCCTTCCATTCTTACTTCCTCCTTTCCTTGCTCCTTCCTTCCTTCCTTCCTTCCTTCCTTCCTTCCGTCTTTCTTCCTCCCTTCCATTCTTACTTCCTCCTTTCCTTGCTCCCTCCTTCCTTCCTTCCTTCCTTCCTTCCTCCCTTCCTTCCTCCCTTCCTTCCTTGACTCGAGGACAACAGGAGGGTTAATAAATAACTAAATATTCAGCCTCAGAGTCAGTAGAATAAATCATCTGTGAATCATGAATGTCTGAACCAAACTTTTGTGCCAATCCATAAAGCTGATGTTGAGATATTTCACAGTATATGGGTCAGCGATAAATAAGGGTTGAGCAGGATGAGCAATTCAAAAATATCTCTAAAATAGTTTTAAAAGCAGCATCAGGTTTGTTAAAATGTACATTTGTATTGTATTTTTTGTTGGTTTTATATAATTTCAAATTACATTTGCACCATTTTTAAAAAATAAAAGTAAGACTGGATACTCCTGAAAATGTCAAATGGTGTAACCACAGTAGAATGATAAATATTAAGTATTTTATCACCTACAGTGTATTTAAGTGGACTTATACTAATAATGACTGTAAATGTTTCCTGGTCTCCATGGTTACCCAGATTAAATGTAATATTTAGAACAATAGTATTCCATTAGCTTTATTTAATATAAAAGTTATAATGTAAGATCATGCCAAACTAGTTGATATGGTGTTTTATTGACTATTTACTGGTTTTAAGCAAGTTGAATTATTTGGTACAAAGTTTTTATGGTTACACCACTTAGACATTTTTACCATAATCCTCTAATATATTCTCTCAAAATGGATTAAAAGCAGAAATTTGATGCTGAGTCCACAAAAAAAGAATGTGTGCAAGTTATTCATACGTTTATTTTCACATTTTAACCCTTTAAATTTAAACTAAACCACATGGACACAAAAACACGTCATTGACCTATAAATGAAAACGTTTACATGCTGGTGACGTTATATCTTTTGTACGTTTTGTGACAATCCATTGAGCCGTAGTTGAGATATTTTCACCTCATGTTGGAGCTACAGGTAAAAGTCAGACGATCACAAAAGTCAGTGAGATTCATCCTTGAATGTCTGAACCTAACTTCACAGCAATCTGATAGATGTTGAAATACTTTAGTCTGAATCAAGGCGACGGACTAACGTGGAGCTTTGCTGCTAATTTGGCTAAAAACACTGTTAACCTGTGCTGTGTCTCAAATCTCTTCTTCCAGACTTCTCACTTCATATTTTGAGTGCATAAGTGCGTTCACACCAGGCGTATTATAGTTCACTAAAACTAAGACTTAACCTAAAACTAGCAGTCATTTTTAAATAATTTACTTAACTGAAATAAAAATAAAAAAGAGTTTAAAAAAACATGAAAACTAAATAAAAACTACAATAAACAATTCAAAACTAACTTAAAACTAAGCTGAATTCTAGATAAAATCAGCTTAGTTTTAGTTTTCTTTCCATTTTTCCATTTTTCCATTTGACTTCTTGTAATAACGGGCTAGCACCAGCAGGTGGCAGCATAGCAGCTGCTGCACAACGCACAAGAAGAAAATGCTTAACGTGTAATTTATGATTTTCTAGAAAGATAAATAATTTGTTCCAGGCAGAAAACATCACAGCCCAATATGGGAACATTTGTGGGATAAAAGCTAAAAGGGAAATATCCCACTGATGTGATTTTCCACCCTCGAAGTTCTGACAGAGAAGCAAGAAACCACAAACACAGCAAACCTTACCTCAGTGTCAGCATTATTTCATCCTTTACAGCTTCTACTAATCAAGGCTGTTCCTCCTAATACCTGAAAAACTACATAAAAACTAAACTAAAACTACTTAATCACTTGTTAAACTCACTAAAACTAAACTGAATTCTAGATAAAATCAGCTTAGTTTTAGTTTTCTTTTCATTTTCTCCATTTTTACTGTATTGTGTTCAGTTTGACTTGTTGAGAAAACGGGGCTAGTAGAAGTTTGAAGTTTTTTATTTTGCACAATAATAAGACAAAAGGCAAAAGATAAAGAGATAACAACAAAAGAAAAGGTGCAAGGTAGCGGCAAGAACCCCCCCCCCCAAAAAAAAGGCTTATACAGGTCTTCTTCCTATATTACGCAGAATTCACAAGTTAAATTAAAAATAAGCAAACACAGCTTATTTTTACCTCAGTGTCAGCATTATTTCATCCTTTACAGCTTCTACTAATCAAGACTTTTCCTCCTAATACCTGAAACACTAAAAACTAAGACTAAAACTAAATAAAAACTAAATTAAAACAACTTAATCACTTGTTAAACTCACTAAAACTAAACTGAATTGCAGATAAAATCAGCTTAGTTTCAGTTTTCTTTTAATTTTTTTCAATTTTTACTGTATCAGTTTGACTTGTACAGCTTCTACTAATCAAGGCTTTTCCTCCTAATACCTGAAACACTAAAAACTAAGACTAAAACTATATAAAAACTAAATTAAAACTACTTAATCACTTGTTAAACTAACTAAAACTAAACTGAAATTTAAAAAAAAAGCAAACTTGAAAAACTAAATAAAAATAAAAACTAATAATGAACATTTAAAAACTATAATAACAACCCTGGTTTACAGAGAGAAGTATGGAAAAGTTCAGTTTCCATACTTCTACCAGTATAAAAGCACTTATGCATCCAAAATATGAGATTTGAGTCACAGCGTTAGGTCTCATCTGATACTAACGGTGAGATGATGCTAACGGTGAACTGATGCTAACGGTAAAATGGAGGGCCGTTCAGTATTTTGGGCTTACAGGGTTTGAACGTCAACAATCACTGTTGTTCATTGTGTGTATTATTGCATGTAATGTACCTTGAAGACACTTTATCTGAGCAGGGAGTGTTTGTTTCACTATTGTTGGAGCAAGGCTAGCAGTTTCCCTCTGTTTGTTTTTTTTTTTAGCATTTGTGCTAAGCTAAGGGTAAACATGCCTTTCTTCCACAAAGATGATTTTTGTACAGCACACACACACACAAACACACACACACACACACACACACACACACACACAAACACAAACACACACACTCACATTTTTTTTATGATGTTGGATGTTAAACATGATCAAATATCCAAAAACACAAAGGTGAATGTATGTAAACCTGCTCTCGATATTTTGTTTGTGAATTTACCTCTACGTCGCCATAGTGATGATGTCAGATAGTTTTGCACATGCCTACAAAAAAGGGCCATCTGCTCTCTAGCCTTCGACGCTAAGGTGTTGCTCTGTGTTTTTTTTTTTTTTTTTTTAGTTTCTACGTTAACCAATCGCATATTTCGGATCTGATTTGGCTCCAATATTACCCCTTTTCCACCGAGCTGGTGCTGGTTCGGAGCCAGAGCCTGACTAAGAGCCGGTTCTTTGCTTTTCAACCGCCAAAGCTCCAGCTCCAGCCCCGAGCCTCAGAACGGGAGCCAGAGCAAGCACCAACTCTTTGCTGGTCTAAAGCAAGAACTGATTATGTCAGCGGGCTGGGGGCGGGGCTAATGTTTATTAGCTGGCTAGCGGGGTTAATGTTCATTAGCTGACTAGCGTAGCATTTACAGAGGGTTAAAGATTTGTTGATTGAAGGTACTATTTTTATTTTATTTTTTTTTGCCAGAGCTGTCGTCTTCTTCTTCTTCTTCTTTTTCTTCTTCTGCTTCTTCTTCATTTCCGGCAGGCTAGATGCCTTGCGCCATGTTGCTGCCTCTCACTGGTGAATCATGGAAGTGCTTCAAAGGCGCGTTCTGGCTACATTATACAGTAACGTAATCGCGTGGCTCCTTGCCGGTGGAATAGCAACACGTTCGTAAGAGGTGCTTGGATTAGCACCAACTGAGCACTGGCTCTAGCACTAGCTCCGAACCAGCACTGGCTCCAGTTCGGTGGAAAAGTGTATGTGTGGATTTATTTGAGAAGCTTCCATTTGGAGTAAATACGGAGAAAAAGAAGTGAAATCCTGCTACTTAGAGTTAGTTCACGTAACCTCCAAAGCTGGAGGAAGCTTCCTGAAGCCGACCAATCAAAACAGAGTGGGCTCATTAGGAGGAGGGTGGTGGGGGGGGGGGGGGGGGGGGGGGAGACAGGAGCCAAAAACGGCCTGTTAATAGACAGAGGCTGAACTAAAGAGCCAATTTAAGATAAATAAGGAGTTTTTTTATTGTAAATCATGCAAAAGTATTCCAATAGAGCCCAAGAATATAAATATAAACTTAGAAATGTGCAGAACTTGTGTCTACTCTCTTGTTTAATATAAACTAGTTAACATAGATTAAATCCCTGTAGTATTAATATGAACTCTACTGTAGCCGATACTGTTTAAAAATAAACTACTGTAATGGCTTTAGATTATACTACTGTAGATGATGATGACTAGCATGTTGAATATATAAATTCACACAAATGTAGTAGAAAGATTGGAGGTGTATATTTGTGGTTTCAAAGATTATAAGTATATTAATGAGTAAAATCAGGAGGCACAGACAATTTGGGTTTTTTTTCTCTTTTTCAGGGCTGGAGAATGAGCTTAAATATAAATGTTTCTTTTTATTATATAACTGGATGATTTCATTTAATTTTAAGCAGCGACCAAAAATCTTTTAATACCTTTTTAAAAGGGGAATTTAAGTGATTTCCTCCCAAATCCTCAAAAGAAAACCAACGATTCCAGCTGAGAGAGAAACCAGACGGATTATTTGTTTTATGGTGTTTCTGCATGAAGACTCACTTTGCTGTAAACTGACTGAATGTGATTTAATATTTCAGGTGTATTTACAAACACTCGGCGAGCACACAGATATGTTTATTGTACAAAAGTCAAGAACCACTGAGAATGTATTTCTGCAATAATTTCTCTGAGTAATAAAAAGCTTTTATGTGTCATTGTTTTGTGTGCTTTTTTTTGCCTACTTTATGTAGCATTAATATTCAACTTTTAATTATGGATAAACAAGATATTTTATATGTGTTCACAACCTATGATGATTTATTTTGGGATCTGCAAACATCACATGAAAAAACAAACTGATTTGATGATAGATGACACTCAAATATCTCTATCTCTATCTTTTCTTTAGTGTGAGATGTTTGTGTTATAAAGTTATTAAATGTGAAATTAAGTTTATGGTTTAAGTTTTATTTTCTGACCAAGCACTTTAAGAAGCACAATCAAAAGCTTTGCATTTTATTTTAAAATGCCATCTTTATTTGATATAAGAAAATAAAGATTATATCACTCTTTTTCAGTGTAAATACTAATAAATGAATTTTACTGTATTTATGTGACAGTCTATAATCTAGCCACTAGACACAGATGCTAATGTAACTTCGATGCTACTTCAAGGTCCTGAAAAATAACACGGACATTATGACGTTCAGGCCCAAATTGGACCTCACTGAATTTTTATTGAGTTGAATAACCCTGACTTATACTTTTAAAGGTTCATTCCACACAAATACTACTTTTGTCGATCTACTTTTAAAGGTTAATTAACAGAAACAAGGAAGGAAGGAAGGAATGGAGTAAGGATGAAAAGAAGAGGGGATTTAGGAGAGAAGGAATGAAAGGAAGCTAGGAAAGGAGTAAGGAGGGAGGGAGGAAAGGAGGAAGGATGAAAAGAGGACGGAATTTAGGAGAGAAGGAAGGAAGGAAGGAAAGGAGTAAGGAGGGAGGGAGGAAAGGAGTAAGGATGAAAAGAGGAAGGAATTTAGGAGAGAGGGAAGGAAGGAAGGAGTAAGGAGGGAGGGAGGAAAGGTTGAAGGAAGGAAGGAAGGAAGGAAGGAAAGGAGTAAGGAGGGAGGGAGGAAAGGTTGAAGGAAGAAAGGAGGGAGAGGGAGGGAAGGAAGGAGGAAAGGAGGGAGGGAGGAAGGATGGAAGGAGGAGGGAGCAAAAAAGGTAGGGTGCAGGGGATGAAGGAAGGAAAAATTAAAGAAAGAAGGAAGGAAGGAAAGAAGGAACAGTCAAAAGAGAGATGGGGTCAATTTGACCCGCGAGGACGACAGGAGGGTTAAAGGTATTGTAGAGTCTGACAGCGGTAGAATTAAAGACCTACTAAAAACTGTATGTATGTTTTATTGTTTTAAAGCACTTTGAGCTACATGCCTTATATTAAAGGTGCTCTAAAAATAAAGTTTATTATTATTATTATTATTATTATATTATAAAATTTAATATATTATTATTAATTATATTATGTGACTGTTTTAAAGGTTAATTCCTTAAAGTGTAATGACCTCCTCCGGCCTGCAGGTGTCGCAGCATCTTCAGCGCGCGCGTCTCTCGAACTTCCGTGTGTTGATTAAAGCTTCCACCGGAAGTGTGCTTGTCCTCTTCTACCAGGCCGATCCAACATGGTGGGTACTTTATTCACGACTACCTCTACTATCTAACACAATCCTGCTGTTTTAACGCCGTTATCACCCCGGTAACTCCACCACCGGTGACCGGACTCTCTCTAACATCCAATAATCACAGTATTGATCATGGATGACGTCAGGGAAAGGTTTAATTTAGGATATTTTGATGCTAACTGAGGAGACTGAGAGACGCTGAATGAACCGTTTATTATTAAGCGTGTATTATTAATATTAACGTGGTTTAATTTAAAGGGAGCCGTATGATAATAGGGATATGTTATATATTTGATTAAGAGTTGTTAAAATGGGTTAAATTATTGATTTAATAGGAGTTAGCAGGAGTTAGCCACCAAATGCTAATCAGTGCAGAGAGAGACTGCAGGTAAAACCCTGCAAGCATGTCTCAGTGAGTATAAGCATGTGTGTGTGTTTAAAATGCTGTATCATGCCTCCTGTTCATACTGACTATTAGAAAATCCCTTTATAGTGTATTTATATGTAGTGGAAGTGATGGAGGAGCAAAATCTGTGCTAAAAATGTCTTTAAAAGTTAATTTGAAGCTAAAAGGAAGCTTCATATTAAGTAGATATGTTTCTATGTTACAGTGTTTTTAGTGTCAAAGTCCCTCTTTTTGTTACTGTACTTCCACCACAGCTCATCAGAGAAAACACTAAGAGGGAATTTGATTTAATTGTTTAATTGTTAGTAAGAGCCACCCTGTATCGAAAGTGATCATGGCGTCCTCGTCGCCAGGTCATTGATAGTACAGGAAAATTAAAATCTGCGAGCCTTTCCCGTGTTTGAAGGAGAATCTGTTCCTATCAAACCCTGGCGCTCTCAAACACTTCTAGATCTATCTAACAAATCTCATGTTGCATAGTGTTAGCCTGACAGTGAACTAAGCTACTAATGAATATAAAGTGTCCATAGCTGCACCTGAGGAGAGTTTAGTTACTTTAGTTTGCTTAAAAAAGGCTCCAAAGACTGAGAAACATAACTACCTCTCTGTAAAGGCACACCCCTGCTGTGCTGTAGAGCTTTTTGTTTTTCTCTAAAGAGAGAGAGACTGCAGGTTAAATCCTGCAAGCATGTCTCAGTGAGTATATGCATGCTCAACAGGAAACACTAAGAGGGAATCTGATGCTAAAAAGACTGTAAATGTGTCAGATATCACTTGATATGACTAACTCACACTGTTACCATAGTAACTATAATAACTATAGTAACTCACACTGCTGAAGCTGATCGGAGACTTTATAATGCACTAAATTTAAGATTTCCATTGAAAGCACGTTTTGAAGGAGATCTTTTAATAGTCAGTATGAACAGGAGGAATGATTACAGAGAGGAAAACCTGACTGCTGCTTTAATATGCACCTTTAAAAATTGTGAATTTACCCTTTAAAATAGTCAGCTGAATTCAAATTGCACGTTTTTAATTTGGTGTTAAGAGATACAGAACTAATTCAGTAATGTTAAATGATCCATATACTGTCCTGACTCTACAGTTCACACATTAGAGACTCACTTAAAATGTAAAATCAGTGTGAGTTTATCCTGTTTATGTAGAATAGGAGCTTCTTTAATGGTCAATTTTAAACTAATGTTGGCTTTACGGCAGGACTCAGATTGATTTAAAAGTATTGAAAAAACAAAAAAAACAGACCTCATGGCAGCCAAAGCTGATCATTTAAGGTGATTAAACAACAATAAACGCACTTTCTAACACAATCTAGCTTCTAACCCCTTCCTTACATGACTCTTCTGAATGAATAACTTTGATTTTGTGTCTTTTAGGGACGAGTCAGGACCAAGACGGTGAAAAAGGCCGCCAGGGTCATCATCGAGAAATACTACACCCGGCTGGGCAACGACTTCCACACCAACAAGCGGGTGTGTGAGGAGATCGCCATCATCCCCAGCAAGAAGCTCCGTAACAAGATCGCCGGGTGAGTTCATCAGATAGAGGACAATTTATTTATTATTATTATAATTGTTAATAAGAGCCACCCTGTATCGAAAGTGATCATGGCGTCCTCGTCGTCAGGTCATTGATAGTACAGGAAAATGAAAACCTTGCAAGCCTTTCCCGTGTTTGAAGGAGAATCTGTTCCTATCAAACCCTGGCGCTCTCAAACACTTAAGACTACTAACAAGTAGGCTTTACGCAGATCTGATCGGCCGATATTTAGCATTTCATGTAATTAGTGAGATCGGCTGTAATGTCTTAATTCACCGGTTCGATGACGTCATGTTGAAACTTTCTGCAGATGCTCCTGTTGCATAGATTACAGATGGCTTGTTTTATTGGAGGGAGGAAGAAGGGAAGGAGGGAAGAAGAAGGGAAGGAGGTAGGAAGAAGGAAAGGAGGGAGGAAGAAGGAAGGAAGGAAAGGAGGGAGGAAGAAGAAAGGAGGGAAGGAAGAAGGTAGGGGGGAGGAAATAAAGAGGAAAGGAGGAAGGGAGGAAAAGAAGAAAGGAAGGAAAGGATGAAGAAGGAAGGAAGGATAGATTGCAGATGGCTTGTGTTTTATCGGAGGAAGGAGGTAAGGAAGGAAGGAGGGAGGGATGAAGGAAGAAGGTAGGGGGGAGGAAAGAAAGAGAAGGAGGAAGGGAGGAAAAGAAGGAAGGAAGGAGAGAAGGAAGGATAGATAGATTGCAGATGGCTTGTGTTTTATCGGAGGGAGGAAGGAAGAAAGGAGGGAGGGATGAAGGAGGGAAGGAAGAAGGTAGGGGGGAGGAAAGAAAGAGACAAGGAGGAGAGGAAGAAGGAAGGAAGGAAGGAAGGATAGATTGCAGATGGCTTGTGTTTTATCTGTCTCATTTACTCTGAAGAAGTTCCACACTACCGACATGTTGGTTTGAATCAGTTAGTTTTGAGCCCTGTCACAATGTGATGAACAATAAAGTTTTTTGAATCTGGAATCATGAGCTGTCAGATTCAAACAAACATGTGGGTGTTGTGGGCAGACAGATGAAACACAAGCTATTTAACAATCTGTGCAACACTAAAGAACCTCGTCGCATCTGCAAAATGTTTCAACTCCACAAATGTACCTGGAGGGAACACGAGGAGGAGCATGACGAGTTTAAGAGACGGAGCGTGGACAAAGAAGACGTGATCGGTTTATTTAAACCAAGGGTGTCAAACATGCGGCCCGTGGGCCAGAACCGGCCCGCCGAGGGGTCCAATCCGGCCCACTTTCCTTCCTGTCTTTTCCTTCCTACCTTCCTTTATCCTTTCTTTGTTCCTTCCTTCCTTCCTTCCTTTTATCCTTTCTTCGTTCCTTCCTTTCTTTCTTCCATCTGTCTTTCCTCCCTTTCTTCCTTCTGTCCTTCCTCCCTTTCTTCCTTCTGTCCTTCCATCCATGTGTCCTTCCTCCCTTTCTTCCTTCTGTCCTTCCATCCATGTGTCCTTCCTCCCTTTCTTCCTTCTGTCCTTCCATCTGTCTTTCCTACCTTTCTACCCTCCTTCCTTTTGCCTGTCTTTCTTTCCTTCCCTTCTTATTTCCTTCCTTCCTTCCTTCTTTCCCTCCATCTTTTTAATGATCCGGCCCACATGAGATCAAATTGGTCTGTATGTGGCCCTTGAATGAAAATGAGTTTGACACCTCTGATTTAAACTCACTGATCGGTGATCGGCCCCAAAGATCCTGATCGTGTAAAGCCTACTAACAAGTGTGTGTGTGTGTGTGTGTCTCTTATTGTCCTAAAATGATTAAAAACACATCAGCGAGCCACACAGCTGCACCTGAGTAGAGTTTAGTTTGCTAACCCTTGGCTCCAAAGAGTAAAAACAACATAATAATCTCTCTTTGAATGCAGATAGAGGAGACATTTTAATCACTTACAATCTAATATCGTCACATCACACTCCCCTACTGTGCTGTGGAGCTTTTTGTGTTTCTCCTAAAATTGTTAGAAACACATCAGTGAGCCACACAGCTGCATTTAGGGGAGAGTTTAAGTTGCTTTAGTTTGTTTTAGAAACGGCTCCAAAAAGTAGAAAAACCAGCATCAAGTTTTCACTCAGGAGTCAGAAAGAAGCCGCTGTGCATCAGGAAGTTTCTCTTGACAGTAAAAAAATAAATAAATCACCTTTTTCTTAAATATTTGGGGCTGCTTGTATTAATCAGACTCTGATCCAGACATTGTTAGTTCCTCAGATCAAACTAGTAGCCAACCTCATGTCTCGTTCTTCTTCTTCACACACACACACACACACACAAACAAATATACTTAAATACTTTCCAGCTGATGGATTCCTCATGTTAACCAAAGTTGATTTACAATGCGGTATTTTAAACCCACATTTTAATGAGTTTACTAACGATCTCTGCAGAAGGAGATGTAGCTTTAAAACCCGGAGATGTTTCACTCGCATGTTTCTTGTTCTCGAAACGGCTCCAACAAGTGTTACTCTCTAAAGTGTTTGTGTCAGAAAGAAGCAAACATGCATGAAGTCGTGCCTCTCTCGACAGTAAACGATCACTTTTATAAAAAAATCATTTTGGGATCTCTGTATAAATTAGACTCTGATCCAAACATTGTAAGTTTCTCACGTGTTTAGTATAAAGACTTGCTGCCTCGTGCTCACTCAGCAGCCGCTTCCTGACTCGGAAATACTAAAATATTTAGTCTTTTGGAGCCGTTTTCTAAACTATATGTAACCAGCATTGTTAGCAGCATTGAGTGAAGCATCTTCTTTCATAGATCTTTGTTTCTTGAGAGTTTTTAGTAACTTTAAATTGTTTAGAAACGGCTCCGAAGCGTCCGTGCATCAGGAAGTGTTGCTCATGGTGGTAAAAAAAAAAAAATCACCTTTTTCTTTCTTCCACGCTGGCCGCATTAATCAGACTTATTTCATATATAATAATTAACAACACACATTTACATATTAACTCACACACTCACGGGTTATATAACATTCACTTGAGTATAATACTGAACATTTACACACAAGTATATTTAGTCTTTTGTTTAGAAACGGCTCCAAAGGCTAAAAACGGCGTCGAGTTTTCACTGTAAAGCATTTCAGTGTCCGTGCATCAGGAAGTGTTTCTAATGGTGGCTTTCTTCTACGCTGGCTGCATTATTCAGACTTATTTCATACATAATAATTAACAACACACATTTACATATTTACTCACACACTCACTGTTTAACGTATTCATTTGAGTATAATACTGAACATTCACACATCAGTATATTTAGTCTTTTGGAGCCGATCTAAAACAATCTCTAAAGTAACCAGCTTTGTTACAGAGTGGAGCATCTTCTCTCATAGATGATCTTTGTTTGTTAAGAGATTAGTAACTTGCATTTATTTAGAAGCGTGCATCAGGAAGTGTTTCGTTTTCCTTTCCTCCACGCTGGCCGCATTAATCAGACTTATTTCATGCCTCATATTCAGCAACACATATTTACTCAAACACACACACACACACACACACACACACACTCACTCACTGCTTATAACATTCACTTGAGTATAATACCGAGCGTTCACACGGTAGATTAACACATGATCCAGACATAGTAAGTTATTCAGATGTTTAGTACAAAGTCTCGACTCACTGATGCAGAAACACTAGTTTGTAAGTATATTTAGTGTTTTGGAGCCTTTTCCTTGTCACAGAGTGGAGCATCTTCTCTTATAAATGATCTTTGTTTCTTTCGGCTCCAAAGACTAAAAACAGCGTCGAGTATTTGTGTGTCTCCGTGCATCAGGAAGTGTTTCTAATGGGGTTTTTTTTTTTCCCTCTCCACGCTGGCCGCATTAATCAGACATTTACTATCACATTACTGTCCAACACACATAATCACCTGACTAAATACCTAAATATCTAACATTCAGCATATAAGACTGATCTCAGATGTTTGGTATGTAGTTAAGACTTTGTGATACGCAGCACAACAAACTTAACAGACCTGCGTCCTCGTTGTCCTCGTGTCATGAAGAGATCTGACTAATAGTTTTTTAATAGTATTTAGTGTTTTGGAGCCTTTTCTAAACAATCTAAAGCTGTGGTGTTAAACATATACAGCCCTTACAATGAATACTATCCTCTTAAAAACACAATACATGCATATATTATTAAAATATTATTTATTTAAAACATTCATATATTGCACATTGTATAGAAATAGTGTCAATCAGCAGGTTTTGTGCAAAATAATCTGAAATTAAACAAACAAAATAGACATAATGTTAAATTGCACTAATATTTCTTAAGTAAATGGATGGTTTATTATAGTAAAGTTAATATATATACGTTATATATTTGTAGGTTATTTAATGGTCAAACTGGGCTGTGTGTGTGTGTGGCTCTTCAATTAAAATAAGAGTGAAGCGTCTTCTCTTGTAGAGGATCTTTGTGTTTATGTACAGACAAAGTTTCGTTATGACATCGAGCCGTCGCTGCAGCTGCTGCCGCCGTCGAGCTCTTTAGTGTCATTTTTAAACATCTGAAAGTGACGCTGAAGTTTTATCTAATGAGCCGTCGTAGAGTTACACACAGGCAGCACTTTAATTATAATGGTGCTGTTAACCTTCCTGTCGTCCTCCCGGGTCAAATGGACCCCGTCTGTTTTGACTGTTCCTTCTTTCCTTTCCTTCCTTCCTTCTTTCCTCTGTCCTTCTTTCCTCCCTGCCCCTTCCTTCCTTCATTTCCTTTCTCCCTCCCTCCCTCCTACCTTCCTTCATTCCTCCTTCCTTCCTTCGTCCCTTCCTTCTTTCCTCTGTCCTTCTTTCCTCCCTGCCCCTTCCTTCCTTTCCTTTCTCCCTCCCTCCTACCTTCCTTCCTTCGTCCCTTCCTTCTTTCCTCTGTCTTTCTTTCCTTACTTCCTCCCTTCCTCTTTTCTTATCTCCCTCCTTCCTTCCTTCTTTCCTCCCTCCCTCCATCCTATTTTCCTTCCTTCTTTCCTCTTTCCTTCTTTCCTCTGTCCTTCTTTCCTTACTTCCTCCTTTCCTCTTTTCCTTTCCTCCCTTCCTTCCATCCCACCTCCCTCCCTCCCTCCCTTCCATCCTACCTTCCTTTCCATCCTTCCTCCCTTCACTGGAGGACAACAGGAGGGTTAAATAAAACCTACCTCCATCGTCTCTTTTCTTTTTCCTAAGTTTCTAAATGTTTCTAACCTCCAGTGTTTTCCGTCTCTCTGCAGGTATGTGACGCATCTGATGAAGCGGATCCAGAGAGGTCCAGTCAGAGGCATCTCCATCAAACTGCAGGAGGAGGAGAGAGAGAGGAGGGATAACTACGTCCCAGAGGTCAGTGAACGCATCACGCTGTTATACATTATAACACTTCTTATTGAATACAGTAATACATGTGAATATTCTGGTGTTCAATAATCAGATGTGTTTTAATTTGCTCATTTCTGCAGCTGGAGTTTGTTGCTATGGTTACATGTCTGAAGTTGTTTAGTTTGGTTTCTTGTCTGTTTCTGCTGTCGTTAAACATCTTTATCGTCACATCAAAGCAGCAGCAGGATAAATTATTTGATTTTTTTTAATAGTTTAGCATCTTTTTTATGAAGCTGTGTGACGACAGATGATGTAATGCTGATTAATTATTCACATGGCAGCAGAGAAAATAAGATAATCAACTGATCTGAGTTTGTTTTTAGAGCTGAAACTACTTTGAATTAAATAAAGTAATAATAATAATACACACCATGAAACAGGATAATATGCACAAAAACACAATTAACTTTTTAAACAACCTGCACCAGTGAATTCATGCATATATACATGTTTTATACCCTTTTTTAATAAGGGAGACACAATTCATAAAATCCCAAAATATGAAATTTAAAGTTATTTGTGGGAATGTTTTACTTTACTAGTAACATCAGAGTAAATAAAAATAATAATTTAACATGTTGTTTTCCTGTGTGTTAAAATAAGGGAACAGGGATTTAAAGTGTTCAGGTTTGACTTTTGTCTGCTTGTTTTTAATGTTTTCATGTGTTGAAAGGTAACATTACGTTAACCTGCTGGAGAAATAATCAATAATACTACTACTAGAGGATGAGGTCATTATTTAAACGTGTGCTGCAGTAAAGTGATTCAAATGAAGCTGGAATCACTTAATTTATATATTTTATTTTATTTGTTTTGTTTCCTCTTCCCTGTATCGAAAGTGATCATGGCGTCCTCGTCGTCAGGTCATTGATAGTACAGGAAAATGAAAACCTTGCGAGCCTTTCCCGTGTTTGAAGGAGAATCTGTTCCTATCAAACCCTGGCGCTCTCAAACACTTAAGACTTATCCAACAAATCTCATGTTGCATAGTGTTAACCTGACAGTGAACTAAGCTACTAACTAGTATAGTGTGTGTATCCTAAACTTTACACCTCTGTTATTGTCCTAAAATGATTAAAAACACATCAGCGAGCCACATAGCTGCACCTGAGGAGAGTTTAGTTTGCTTAGAAACGGCTCCAAAGACTAAAAACAAGATAGTAATCTCTGTAAAGGAAGATAGTGGAGACATTTTTAATCGTTCTCAGACTAATATTGTCACATCACACACCCCTGATGTGCTGTTTTCTCCTAAAGAGAGAGAGAGACACTGAGAAGCATGTCTCAGTGAGTATATGCATGCTCAACAGGAAACACTAAGAGGGAATCTGAGCTTTTCCCGTGTTTGAAGGACAATAACTTCTTCCTTTTTGAACCCTGATGCTCTCAGACAGACTTCATATACCTGATAAACCTGCTGCTGCTGCATGCTGTTATGTTCACTTTGTTTAATTATCTTTTATTTTGAGGCCTGTTTTTAACTTTTATCTTAAAAAGACAAAACAAAAGTAAAATGAGAGAGTAAGCAATGAGACTAAACTAAGGTTAAAAAAAGACAAATAAAATGAATGAGTTATGTAATTGAATACTTGAGTTAAGAATTAAAACAAAGAAACAGGAAGTGCATTTAATTACCAAACACTCTTCTCTTAATGTTTTAATGAAGGATGTTTTTTATTTTATTTGAATTGCATCATATAGATTAATGGAGCAGCTCGTTAAGATCTGCAGCTTAACGAGCTTTAAATTAGTGACCTGAGTCAAGCCTTTGGTTTCAGACAAAAATGTGTTCACTTTAAAATCACATTTTATTTGTAGTTTTAATGTTAATTAAAAAGTTGTAATGAACCTAAATGTTCCTCTGCTGTCAGAAAACAGTCTCATCTCCTCTGTTTGTGTTTTACCTGTACAGGTTTCCGCTCTGGACCAGGAGCTGATTGAAGTTGACCCAGACACCAAGGAGATGCTGAAGCTGCTGGTAAGTTTCTCTCCAACAGATTTATTCACCTCACAGCCTTTAAATACCAGTTATAACTTCATTAATACATGTAGAAACAAATGTACTCTTCAAACCAACAGAGACTGACTCAATAACAAGTTTCCTCACATAAGAACCCTTTGTAGGTCCCATTTAACTTTTAGCTCAATCTTTACCACTATGAGGTATGTAATGTACAGACAGGCCATCAGATTGGTCTATGGTTGCTATAGATACAGGCTGTTCTATGGTTGCTATAGATACAGGGTGTTCTATGGTTGCTATAGATACAGGGTGTTCTATGGTTGCTATAGATACAGGGTGTTCTATGGTTGCTATAGATACAGACTGTTCTATGGTTGCTGTAGATACAGGTTCTATGGTTGCTATAGATACAGACTGTTCTATGGTTGCTATAGATACAGACTGTTCTATGGTTGCTATAGATACAGGCTGTTCTATGGTTGCTATAGATACAGGCTGTTCTATGGTTGCTATAGATACAGGCTGTTCTATGGTTGCTGTAGATACAGGCTGTTCTATGGTTGCTGTAGATACGGGTTGTTCTATGGTTGCTGTAGATACGGGTTGTTCTATGGTTGCTATAGATACGGGCTGTTCTATGGTTGCTATAGATACAGTTCTACTTATTTAACGTACATTTTAATTAATTTCACCAGCGTCTCATATCATAACCTGCTGGATAATTAACACACAGGATCAGGTTATTTAAACATGTGGGCTGCAGTCAAGTGATGCAAATGAAGCTGGAATCACTATTTATTTATTTATTTATATATTTATTTATTTGTGTGTGGTCTTCCCTGTATCGAAAGTGATCATGGCGTCCTCGTCGTCAGGTCATTGATAGTACAGGAAAATGAAAACCTGCGAGCCTTTCCCGTGTTTGAAGGAGAATCTGTTCCTATCAAACCCTGGCGCTCTCAAACAAACTTTATATACCTAATAAACCTGCTACTGATACTGCTGCTGCATGATTATATGTTCACTTTATTATCTTTTGGGGCTGTTTTTAACTTTTTGTATAATTTAAATCCAGTCTTTTTTTATAATATTTAAATATATTGTGATTTTTAAACACCTAATATGAGAATTCAGCCGAAAGTTACAAACTTTTTTCATTTATCAATCAAAATGTATTTAAAGAGCAGCTTTCATTCAGGTTAATGTAGTTTAACCCTTTATTGGGCAAATAATTATATTTGGTAACTTCTGTAAATATCCCAAAATATCCTTCCTTCCTTCCTTCCTTTCCTTCCTCCCTGCCTTCTTTCTTCCCTTCCTCTTTTCCTTTCTCCCTCCCTCGTTCCTTATTTCCTCCATCCTTCCTTCCTTTCCTTCCTTCCATCTGTTCTTCCTCCCTCCCTCCTTCTCTCCTCCCTTCCTTCTTTCCTTCCTCCATCCCCCTTTCTTCTTCCTTCCTTCCTTCTTTCTTCCCTCCCTCCTTCTCTCTTTCTTTCCTCCCCCCAACCTTCCTTCTTTCCTCTGTCCTTCCTTCCCTTCCTTCCTTCCATCCTTCCTTCCTTCCTCCCTTCCTTTCAATGAGTGTCCTATAAAGGGTTAAAAGTGATGACATAAAGAAAAAGGATTAAAAACAAAGAAATGAAGAAAAACTGATGCAACCAAGAACAATTAGAGATCAGACTCAGATAAAACCTCTGATTCCTCCTTTTTAAATTAAGCAGTTTTTCTTGATCATTATATTCTCGTTTTTTAAAGTCTCACCCCTCTCCTTTCTCTCTCTTGTGTGTTGTGCAGGACTTCGGCAGTCTGTCCAACCTGCAGGTCACCCAGCCAACCGTCGGCATGAACTTCAAGCAGCCCCGAGGAGTTTAGACGTCTGTAAAGTATCTTCCTAATAAAAACCTCTGTGGAGAAAAAAAAACAAACTACCAACAGCTTGTGGGAGTCTCTTTATTGTTTTTAACCCTTAAATTATCTTTTTTTTTTTCTCTTTTTTTTTTTAAACAATCATGTAGCTGTTTAGAAACAATCAGGAATCAAGTTTAAATGTTTAATAAATGAGTGAAAAACAAACCGTCCCGTCAGTTTTTGGCTCAAAAACACAAACTTTACTCCGACTTTCTTTGAGTTTGATGTTTTATTGAAGCATATTTTGACCTGCAGGTTATTTCTAGAGTTTTATAAACAGTTAAATGCTTCTTGAGGCCAAAACCAACTTTTTAATTTCATAGTTAAAGGTGTTCAACTCTACAACCTTTGGCTTAAAATGATGTAATCACCTCTCATAGACAATGATCATTCAACTGTTTAACCCTCCTGTTGTCCTCAGGTCGAGGAAGGATGAAAAGGGGAGAAGGAAGGAGTAAAGAGGGAGGGAGGGAGGAAGGAAAGAAGGAAGGAACAGTCAAAAGAGAGATGGGGTCGATTTGACCCGGGAGGACGACAGGAGGGTTAAATTTGTAGAGAGAAAAAAATCAAATCAGTGAAATGCCACAAAACTGTTTTTATTCAAAATGCTGGCTTTAAGAAACATTAAAAAAAGAGGAAAAAAATATGGAGTCTCCTAATTCTGATGAAAATTAAGTATATTTGGTGCGACCGGAGCAAAAAACCCCATATCTAAATCCTATATTTTACATTTTGATTAACAGCAGTATAGATGAATAAATTAATATCCAATGTAACAAACAGCAACAGGAATGAGATTATCATATGATGCTTTTTGAAAGTTAATAAAAACTCAATTAAAAGATAAAAATGTGTCACTGAGAGGAGTTTAAAGACTTAACAGCAAAAAAACTTTTTCTTTCCTTCCTTCCTCCCTTCCTTCTTTCCTCGCTCCTTCCTTCCATCCTTTCCTTCCTCCCTTCCTTCTTCCATCCTTCCTTTCTTCTTTTCCTTCCTCCCTTACTTCCTCCGTCCTTCATTCCTTTCCTCTCTCCTTCCTTCCTCCCTTTCCTCCTATCTTCCTTCCTCCTTCCCTCTTTCCTCCCTCCCTCCTACCTTCCTTTCTCCCTCCTTTCCTTCCTTCTACCTTCCTTCTTTCCTCCGTCTTCCCTTCTTTCCTCCCTCCCTCCTTCTCTCTTTCTTTCCTCCTTCCCTCGTACCTTCCTTCCTCCCTCCTTTCCTTCCTTCTTCCTTCCTCCGTCATCCCTTCCTTCTTCCTTCCTCCCTTCCTTCCTCTGTCCTTCCTTCTTTCTTCCTCCGTCCTCCCTTCCCTTCCTAAATAAAAGATGAAAATGTGTCACTGAGAGGAGTTTAAAGACTCTACAGCAAAAAAAATAAGCTTGATAATCCAACAGTGATGAAGCCTGACAAACAGCCAGCGTTAGTTTGATTGTAGTTTGTCTGTAATGGCGCTTTTCCACTACACACTTCCAGCACGACTCGTTTTTTTTTTGCATTTCCATGGTGATAGTACCTGGTACCTGATACTAAATGTGACGTCAGCAGACTGTCGGCCACTGATTGGTCAGAGGGTGTCGTCACCGGTAGAGTCATGAGCCGTCCCACACAAGAATCAAAACCCGCCATTTTTAAATACCGGCAACAGCGATTAGTTTCTCTTCTCTTTGCTTTGTGTGTGACAGAAAGCCACATACAGCAGCAAGTACACCACTGCCTCCATGTCCTCCATTGTTTACGTGTTTGTGTCGCGTATAAAACGAAGTCACGGCAGTTTCGCGGAGCCGTTGCTATGACAACCCCGCCCACGTTGAGTAGGTACCTTTTTGTAATGGGGAACCGTGTAGTGGAAAAGCGCCATAAGGCTGCAACTAATTATTATTATTATTATTAATTAATCTGCTGCATTCATAGTGTTGTCCATGAATTTAGTGTAAAATTGAGATTTTTTTTTGTCCAAATGGAGAGATTTGTGACCATCAGTGATTCTTATACTCACATTTGAGAAGATGGAAAAAGCAGCAAATATAAAATGACAATTAAGTGATTATTATCAAAATGTTTGCAGGTTAATTAATCGACTAATAGTTGCTCAATGGCTTTGTTCAACAGTCCTAAACTCAAATATGTTAAGTTTACGATCATATAAATCAACTAGATAGCTGAAATGACTTGTTAAATGATGATTGAGTAATACAAAATGTGTATAATTGCTCTCTGTATGTTGTTTTTTAAATCGTTTTTATATTTTATGGTTTATCAAGAAACATATATAAAACATTACAGATTAAATGGAGAATTACATACAGTGAAAAGAAAAAAAAAAAAGAAAAAAAAAATTAAAAGCTATTTTTTTTTTTGATTTGACCTGAATCTAAACTTTGTCTATTATAAATAAAAAGTGTAGCTTTAGTATAAATGTTCAGGGTGTTAATCTTTTCTTATTGCTGCTGTTTTTTAGTAGTTTTTGCACTTATAATATGATGTGCATATAATTATACATATTTATATATATATATATATATATATATATATATATATGTATGATGATAATAAGACTAACACACTCAGATTTTAAATCCTCCAGTTTCCCAAAAGGTCGTAAGAATCATTAAAACTCATTAATGTGGACACTCTGGTTGCCGTGACAACCACAGCTCCCCTTTTTTTAAACAGCAGTGAAACAATGAGGAGTCATTCGGGGGTAAAAGCAAGATAAAACACCTTTAATACAACATGACAGGACGATAAACATGATTTATATTCTAGGCTACTTCATATTTATATATTTATATTTATATATTTATATTTATATATTAATAAATAAATAAAATAAACATGTTAAAATAGACTCTTGTGATGTGACGGCGTCGGCTTTAGATGCATTTGAGCAGGAAGAAGTTGCAGAACGCTCCTCGGGGACAGTCGCACATCTTCCCGATACGAGATCCTTTCCTCACAGCGCAGTGCTCTCCCAGGTCGCACTGCAAACACAACTACACACTTTACACACTTTACACACTGCAAACACAACTACACACTTTACACACTGCAAACACAACTACACACTTTACACACTTTACACACTGCAAACACAACTACACACTTTACACACTGCAAACACAACTACACACTTTACACACTTTACACACTTAAAGACAACTACACACTTTACACACTTTAACCTTCCTGTCGTCCTCCCGGGTCAAATTGACCCCGTCTGTTTTGACTGTTCCTTCTTTCCTTCCTTCCTTCCTTCTGTCTGTCCTTCCTTCCTTCCGTCTGTCCTTCCTCCCTCCTTCTCTCTCTTTCCTCCCTCCCTCCTACCTTCCTACCTTCCTTCCTTCCTCCTTTGCTTCCTTCTTCCTTCCTCCCTCCGTCCTTCCTCCCTTTTTCTCTCTTTCTTTCCTCTCTCCTTCCTTCCTTTCCTTCCTCCCTTCCTTCTTTCCTCCTTTCCTTCTGTCTGTCCTTTCTCCCTCCCTCCTTCTCTCTTTCTTTCCTCCCTTCCTTCTTTCCTCTCTCCCTCCTTCTCTCTTTCTTTCCTCCTATCCTTCCTTCTTTCCTTTCCTCCCTCCCCCCCTCCCTTCTTTCCTTTCCTCCCTCCCTCCTTCTCTCTTTCTTTCCTCCCTTCCTTCTTTCCTCTCTCCCTCCTTCTCTCTTTCTTTCCTCCTATCCTTCCTTCTTTCCTTTCCTCCCTCCCTCCCTCCCTTCTTTCCTTTCCTCCCTCCCTCCCTCCCTTCTTTCCTCCCTCTCTTCCTTCCTTCCATCTGTCCTTCCTCTCTCCTTGTCTCTCTCTTTCCTCCCTTCCTTCTTTCCTCCCTCCATCCCCTTTTCTTCCTTCTTTCCTCCCTCCCTCCTTCCTTCATTTCCTTCCTCCCTTCCTTCTTTCCTCCCTCCCTCCTTCTCTCTTTCTTTCTTTCCTTCCTCCCTTCTTTCCTCCCTCCTTCCTCCCTTCCTTCCTCCATCCTTCCTCCCTTTCCTCCCTCCCTCCCTCCTACCTTCCTTCCACCCTCCTTCTCTCTTTCTTTCCTCATTCTTTCCATTTCCTTTCTCCCTCCTTTCCTTCCTTCTACCTTCCTCCCTTCCTTCCTTCTTTCCTCCGTCTTCCCTTCTTTCCTCCCTCCCTCCTTCTCTCTTTCTTTCCTCCTCCCCTCCTACCTTCCTTCCTCCCTCCTTTCCTTCCTTCTTCCTTCCTCCGTCCTTCCTTTCCCTCCTTCCTTTCCCTCCTCCCTTCCTTCTTCCTTCCTCCCTTCCTTCCTCTGTCCTTCCTTCTTTCTTCCTCCGTCCTCCCTTCCCTTCCTTCCTCCATCCTTCCTTCCTTCCTTCCGTCTGTCCTTCCTACCTTTCCTTCCTTCCTACCTTTCCTCCTCCCTGTCTTCTTTTCCTTCCTTCCTTTCATCTGCCCTTCTTTTTCTTCCTTCCTTCCATCTGCCCTTCTTCCCTTCCTTCCTTCCTTCCTCCCTTCCATCTGTCCTTCCTACCTTTCTTCCTCTCTACCTTTCCTGCTCCCTGTCTCCTTTTCCTTCCTTCCTTCCATCTGCCCTTCCTTCCTTCCTTCCGTCTGTCCTTCCTACCTTTCCTTCCTTCCTACCTTTCCTCCTCCCTGTCTTCTTTTCTTTCCTACCTTTCCTTCCTTCCTTCCTTCCTTCCATCTGCCCTTCTTCCCTTCCTTCCTTCCTCCCTCCCTTCTGTCTGTCCTTCCTACCTTTCCTGCTCCCTGTCTCCTTTTCCTTCCTTCCTTCCTTCCTTCCTCCTTCCATTCTGTCTTCTTTTCCTTCCTTTCTTCCATCTGCCCTTCTTCCCTTCCTTCATTTGTTCCTTCCTTCTTTTCCTTCCATCTGTCCTTCCTCCCTTTCTTCCTTCCATCTTTCCTTCCTGTATTATTTTCCTTCTCCTCCTTCTTTTCTTTCCTTCCTTCCTTCCATCCTTCCTTCTTTCCTTTTAATGATCCGGCCCACACGAGATCAAAATGGGCTGCATGTGGCCCTTGAATGAAAATGAGTTTGACACCCCTGGTCTAAACCCCTGAAGCATTCATTAAAGGGTTATTACAACTTTTAAATCCGTATTTCTTGTCAAACTAACGTCTTAAAGGACTCTATATATTTATGAGTGAGTGTGTCCACAGTGCAGCGGCTCAGACTCACAGCTTCCTTCCTTCCTTCCTTCCTTCGGTCTGTCCTTCCTACCTTTCGTCCTCCCTGTCTTCTTTTCCTTCCTTCTGCCCTTCTTTCCTTCCTTCCTTCCTTCATTCCTTCGGTCTGTCCTTCCTACCTTTCGTCCTCCCTGTCTTCTTTTCCTTCCTTCTGCCCTTCTTTCCTTCCTTCCTTCCTTCATTCCTTCGGTCTGTCCTTCCTACCTTTCGTCCTCCCTGTCTTCTTTTCCTTCCTTCCTTCCATCTGCCCTTCTTCCCTTCCTTCCTTCCATCTGTCCTTCCTACCTCCCTTTCTCCCTGTCTTCTTTTCCTTCCTTCCTTCCATCTGCCCTTCTTCCCTTCCTTCCTTCTCCCTTTCTTCCTTCCTTCCTTCCTTCCGTCCTTCCTACCTTTCCTCCTCTCTACCTTTCCTCCTTCCTGTCTTCTTTTCCTTCTTTCCTTCCTTCCATCTGCCCTTCTTCCCTTCCTTCCTTCCATCTTTCCATCCTGTCTTCTTTTCCTTCCATCTGTCTTCCCTTCCTTCCTTCCTTCATTCGGTCTGTCCTTCCTACCTTTCGTCTTCCCTGTCTTCTTTTCCTTCCATCTGTCTTCCCTTTCTTCCTTCCTTCCTTCGGTCTGTCCTTCCTACCTTTCGTCTTCCCTGTCTTCTTTTCCTTCCTTCCTTTCATCTGCCCTTCTTCCCTTCCTTCTGCCCTTCTTCCCTCCCTTCCTTCCTTCCTTCGGTCTGTCCTTCCTACCTTTCGTCCTCCCTGTCTTCTTTAACGTCTTAAAGGAGTCTATATATTTTTTGAGTGAGTGTGTCCACAGTGCAGCGGCTCAGACTCACAGAGGGAACCTGTCCATATTTCTTCTCCCAGGGATTAATCCTCTTGGTCTGCAGTTTCTCCAGCACTTCATGCAGATCGCCCAGCTGAGAAAACAGTAAGTCAGAGTTAAAGGATACAGCTGCTCATTTTCTATTTTACTTCTTATTATCAACTCATCTCATGTTTGCAGATTTAAACCAACAATGAACTGATCTACTAACAAGTATTATATGTGTATCTTATTCCTCTGTACTGCAGCTATTACACTCTAAAAATCAAATGTTACCCTGTGTGTGGTAAATATAGCACCAACACCAACATTAGGTAACTTTACTTCCTTTCCTTCCTTCCTTCCTTCCTTCCTTCCTGTCTTCTTTTCCTTCCTTCCTTTCATCTGCTTTTCATTTCCTTCCTTCTTCCCTTCTTCCCTTCCTTCCTTCCATCTGTCCTTCCTACCTCCCTTTCTCCCTGTCTTCTTTTCCTTCCTTCCTTCCATCTGCCCTTCTTCCCTTCCTTCCTTCCTCCCTTCCTTCCTTCCTGTCTTCTTGTCCTTCCTTCCTTTCATCTGCCCTTCTTCCCTTCCTTCCTTCCATCTTTCCATCCTGTCTTCTTTTCCTTCCATCTTTCCATCCTTCTTGTCTTCTCTTCTCTTCCGTCTGTCCTAGTAGCTATCTGTTATTTTAACTCAGATTTTGCTCTACAACTGTCACAAATGTTTTATTTTTTTTATACAGAATGATGTTGAAAAGATCCACAAGTTATTAACAACAATAAAAAATATTGTGATATATAAGTTTAAAGAGAGTAGAGTAGATTATAACAAGCTTTATTTTCAGTATCTGGTAATCCAACAGTAAAATGACACAGAGAGGATTTAAGGGTTTCATTAATATTGTGTCGGTACTTTATTGACTTGAAATGGGTAAAATTTGATTTGAATCCAGTGATTCTTTTAGTGTGTAGGAATGACTAGATGGATAGATAGATGGATGGATGGATGGATGGATAGATAGAGAGATAGAGAGATAGAGAGATGGATGGATGGGTAGATAGATAGATAGATAGGTGGATGCATGGATAGGTGGGTGGGTGGATGGATCGATGGATGGATGGATAGATAGATAGATAGGTGGATAGATAGAGAGAGAGATGGATGGATGGATGGATGGATAGATAGATAGATAGGTGGATGCATGGATAGGTGGGTGGGTGGATGGATCGATGGATGGATGGATAGATAGATAGATAGATAGATAGATAGAGAGAGAGATGGATGGATGGATGGATGGATAGATAGATAGATAGGTGGATGCATGGATAGGTGGGTGGGTGGATGGATGGATGGATGGATGGATGGATAGATAGATAGATAGGTAGGTAGGTAGGTAGATGGAACATCACATAGAAACACATTAAATGACTCTATGCCTGATGTTGTACTGACCCTAGATGTAGACTCCACACACAGGCAGTAACATTATGGAGTGTTTTGTGTAGTTCTTGTCATATTTCCTCAGTTTTATGTCTGTTAATTTCAGTGATGCAGCCTTTACACACATACAGACCAATATTTAATATATATTATCAGCATTTTATTGAAGATTAGATTACATTAGATCTTTATTCAGATGTTTGTGTTTTACATCTGAAGTTATCAACTTGGATCAATCATAACAGATAATTATAACAGTTTACTGACATTTTATATTTTACAGACAAAACTCAGTGCTTCCTGTAAAATTAAAGATACATAAATAATAATGAAGAGTGTGGAGATTATCTAAAAGTCTTCATCTACCTAATAAGTAAAACATCTGAAGTGTAAAAATATAATAATGATAATAATATGTGGATATAACTTTTAATGTTTAGGATACTAGTTTTTAACCAAAAATATTTTTATTTAAATACTCTTTGAACTTAAATAGCTAAATACTAAAGAATTGTAGCCTAGTTATTATAGAGAAAATTAAAAATACTAAATAATAAATAATATGGTGGTGATCTTAAAGTCTAAATTACACATTTGAATAAAATAAGTGTAAATAAATATTAAAATGATGTAATAGAATACTGTAATATCTAATATCTAATAATATAATAATGTATAACTATTGGGACTCACCAGTCTGTTGGAGTTGTAGGGGTATTTCTGCACATCTCTCTCGTCCCTCTCGGCTTCCGTCGTTCTCCCCGCCGGGCAGAGCGCGCACAGCAGCCCCGCGCACAGTACAGCACGCGCCCACATGTTGCTTAAAAAAAAACTGGAGAACAAACTTCCGTCCGTCCGCGAGCTCCTCCAGCTGTTTCTGCCATGCGCTGCATCGGGGATCATTTGGAGGAAGCCACGTGGCCCCGCCTCCTCGACGTCACCTGTATGACGTCAAACTCATCTTCATTCAATTTGCTCTGATGAGAGTTAGGGATATTAAAAAGAGGGAGGGATGGAGGGAAGGAAGGATAAATGGAAGGAAGGAAGGACAAATGGAAGGGAGGGAGGGAGGAAGGAAAGACAAATGGAAGGAAGGGAGGAGGGGAGGAAGGAAGGAAAGGAGGGAGGGAGGAAGGAAGGAAAGAAGGAGGGTTAGGATTATTAAAAAGAGGGGAGGAAGGAAGGAGAGAAGGAAGAAAAAATGGATGGAAGGAAGGAGGGAAGGAAGGAAGGAAGGAGGGTTAGGGTTATTAAAAAGAAGGAGGGAAGGAAGGAAGGAAGAAAAGATAGATGGAAGGAAGGAAGGAAGGAGCGAAGAAAAGATAGAAGGAAGGAAGGAAAGGAAGAAGGAAGGAAGGAGAGAAGAAAAGATAGAAGGAAGGAAGGAAAGAAGGAAGGAGGGAAGGAAAGAAGGAAGGAAGGAGGGTTAGGGTTATTAAAAAGAGGGAAGGAAGGAAGAAAAGATGGATGGAAGGAAGGAAGAAAAGAAAAGATGGAAGGAAGGAAGGAAGGAAGAAAAGATAGAAGGGAGGAAGGAAAGGAGGAAGGAAGGAAAGAAGGAAGGAAGGAGGGAAGGAAGCAAGTAAGTAAAGTAATTCTCATATATTTGATCCTTTCTCTTGTGTTCTCAGGATGAAAACCAGCCTAATCTTTTGAGGCTCTGCAGCTTAAATACGATGCGTCCGTGACTTCCTGTTTACTGACATCGATCCCGAGCAGGAACAGATTGCTGATAGATGATCTGCTTTTGATAAACTCCTTCCTGAAGCTGCGGCTGGCTGCTGAAGGACAGACAGAGCGTTTTCTCCTATTTTCCTTTTTCATATTTAACTTGTAAGAAGTTTTTCCTCTCTTCCTCTTCCTCTTCCTCTTCCTCTTCCTCCTCCTCCTGCTGCTGCTATTTATATTTCATATTAGCGTGCAGGGATGAAAGTATTAACGTCGCCCAAACCTTCATATAAACACGTTAAACCCTCCTGACACGCAGACGCTGCTGCTTCACATCCTCAGAAACACACCGGGAGGTTTGGTGAAGGACACACTAACAGACATTACTTATTATTACACTCATTATACTACATTACTATAATACTGCAGTACTTTTACTGTAATACTGCATACTACATCACTCATAATACTGCAGTACTTTTACTGTAATACTACATACTACATCACTCATAATACTGCAGTACTTTTACTGTAATACTGCATACTACATCACTCATAATACTGCAGTACTTTTACTGTAATACTGCATACTACATCGCTCATAATACTGCAGTACTTTTACTGTAATACTACATACTACATCACTCATAATACTGCAGTACTTTTACTGTAATACTGCATACTACATCACTCATAATACTGCAGTACTTTTACTGTAATACTACATACTACATCACTCATAATACTGCAGTACTTTTACTGTAATACTGCATACTACATCACTCATAATACTGCAGTACTTTTACTGTAATACTACATACTACATCACTCATAATACTGCAGTACTTTTACTGTAATACTGCATACTACATCACTCATAATACTGCAGTACTTTTACTGTAATACTGCATACTACATCGCTCATAATACTGCAGTACTTTTACTGTAATACTACATACTACATCACTCATAATACTGCAGTACTTTTACTGTAATACTGCATACTACATCACTCATAATACTGCAGTACTTTTACTGTAATACTACATACTACATCACTCATAATACTGCAGTACTTTTACTGTAATACTACATACTACATCACTCATAATACTGCAGTACTTTTACTGTAATACTGCATACTACATCACTCATAATACTGCAGTACTTTTACTGTAATACTGCATACTACATCACTCATAATACTGCAGTACTTTTACTGTAATACTGCATACTACATCACTCATAATACTGCAGTACTTTTACTGTAATACTGCATACTACATCACTCATAATACTGCAGTACTTTTACTGTAATACTACATACTACATCACTCATAATACTGCAGTACTTTTACTGTAATACTGCATACTACATCACTCATAATACTGCAGTACTTTTACTGTAATACTGCATACTACATCACTCATAATACTGCAGTACTTTTACTGTAATACTGCATACTACATCACTCATAATACTGCAGTACTTTTACTGTAATACTGCATACTACATCACTCATAATACTGCAGTACTTTTACTGTAATACTACATACTACATCACTCATAATACTGTAGTACTTTTACTGTAATACTGCATACTACATCGCTCATAATACTGCAGTACTTTTACTGTAATACTGCATACTACATCACTCATAATACTGCAGTACTTTTACTGTAATACTGCATACTACATCACTCATAATACTGCAGTACTTTTACTGTAATACTGCATACTACATCACTCATAATACTGCAGTACTTTTACTGTAATACTGCATACTACATCACTCATAATACTGCAGTACTTTTACTGTAATACTGCATACTACATCACTATAATACTGCAGTACTTTTACTGTAATACTGCATACTACATCACTATAATACTGCAGTACTTTTACTGTAATACTGCATACTACATCACTATAATACTGCAGTACTTTTACTGTAATACTGCATACTACATCACTATAATACTGCAGTACTTTTACTGTAATACTGCATACTACATCACTATAATACTGCAGTACTTTTACTGTAATACTGCATACTACATCACTATAATACTGCAGTACTTTTACTGTAATACTGCATACTTTCCTTCCATTCTTCCTTCCTCCTTACGCCCTTCCTTCCTTCCTCCCTTCCTTCTTTCCTTCCTTCCTTCCTCCCTTCGTTCCTCCCTTCCTTCCTCCCTTCGTTCCTTCCTTCCTTCCATCCTCCTTTCCTCCTTCCTTCTTTCCTTCCTTCCTTCCTTCCTTCCTTCCTTCCTCCTGTCCTTCCTTGACCTGAGGACAACAGGAGGGTTAAACTGGATATTTGGTGATAATTGAGTTTAGTTGATATTAGTTTTAATGTTCTTTTTTTTTTCCTTCGTGACGTTTTTTCCCAGACGGCAGATTGTTGTTGGCCCTGCAGACTCAGAGTCTAAATCCTCCTGATGTCAGCGAGGCATTAGTGTGGGAATAAAGAGCGTTGTGCTGATGTGAAGTTAACGCTGGGCACGCTGCTGTAGAGAGAGAGAGTAAACAAGGTGTGAGTGTCATGTCAGCTCCTGGAGGGCTAACAGACTCTTTCACAGCCATTCAGGAGACGGACTATAAATAAACCTGCAGACTGAAGTGAGGTAAGAGGTTTAAAGCTCGCTGTAGGACATGATTTGGTGTGTGATTGTCTCTTTATGTGATCACTGCTCTGTTCTCTCCGTCCAGGGGAAATACTGCTGACTCGTTATTGATGAAAGTGAAAGTGAGGATGAAAGCTGGAGGAAGCCACGTGGCCCCGCCTCCTCGACGTCACCTGTATGACGAAGTGCATCATCTCATCTTCATTCAATTTGATCTGATGAGGGTTAGGGTTATTAAAAAGATGGAGGGATGGAGGGAAGGAAGGAAGGAAGGAAGGAAGGAAGGACAAATGGAAGGAAGGAGGGAAGGAAGGAAGGAAGGAAGTAAGGACAAATGGAAGGAAGTAGGGAAGAAAGGAAGGACAAATGAAAGGAAGGGGGGAAGGAACGAAGGAACGAAGGAAGGACAAATGAAAGGAAGGGGGAAGGAAGGAAGGAATGAAGGAGGGAAGGAAGGGATGGAAGGAAGAAAGCAAGAGAAGGAAGGGAGGAAGGAGGGAAGCATGGAAGGGAGGGAAGGAAGGGAGGAAGGAAGGAAGTGAGGAAGGAGGGAAGCGAGGAAGGAGGGTTAAGGTTATTAAAAAGAGGGAAGGAAGGAGGAAAGAGGAAGGAAGGAAGGAGGGAAGGAAGGAAGGAAGAAAAGATAGATGGATGGAAGGAAGGAAGGAAGGCAGGAAGGAAGGAAGGAAGAAAAGATAGATGGATGGAAGGAAGGAAGGAAGGCAGGAAGGAAGGAAGGAAGAATAGATAGATGGATGGAAGTAAAGGAAGGAAGGAAGGAAGGAAGGAAAGAAGAAAAGATAGATGGAAGGAAGTAAAGGAATGTTTATATATTTTATCATTTCTCTCGTGTGCTCAGGATCCAAACCAACTTAATCTTTTGGGGCGCTGCTGTAGAGAGAGTAAACAAGGAGACACCTGCAGACTGAAGTGAGGTAAGAGGTTTAAAGCTCGCTGCAGGACATGATTTGGTCTGTGATTGTCTCTTTATGTGATCACTGCTCCGTTCTCTCCGTCCAGGGGAAATACTGCTGACTCGTTATTGTGAAAGTGAAAGTGAGGATGAAAGCTGGAGGAAGCCACGTGGCCCCGCCTCCTCGACGTCACCTGTATGACGAAGTGCATCATCTCATCTTCATTCAATTTGATCTGATGAGGGTTAGGGTTATTAAAAAGAGGGAGGGATGGAAGGAAGGAAGGAAGAAAGGAAGGACAAATGGAAGGAAGGAGGGAAGGAAGAAAAGATAGATGGAAGGAAGTAGGGAAGAAAGGAAGGACAAATGAAAGGAAGGGGGGAAGGAAGGAAGGAAGGAAGGAATGAAGGAAGGAACGAAGGAAGGACAAATGGAAGGAAGGAGGGAAGGAAGAAAAGATAGATGGAAGGAAGTAGGAAAGAAAGGAAGGACAAATGAAAAGAAGGGGGGAAGGAAGGAAGGAATGAAGGAGGGAGGGAAGGAAGCAAGGGAAGGAAGGAAGGAAGGAGGGAAGCGAGGAAGGAGGGTTAGGGTTATTAAAAAGAGGGAAGGAAGGAGGAAGGAGGAAGGAAGGAAGGAGGGAAGGAAGGAAGTAAGAAAAGATAGATGGAAGGAAGGCAGGCAGGAAGGAAGGAAGGAAGGAAGGGAGGAAGGAAGGAAGTGAGGAAGGAGGGAAGCGAGGAAGGAGGGTTAAGGTTATTAAAAAGAGGGAAGGAAGGAGGAAAGAGGAAGGAAGGAAGGAGGGAAGGAAGGAAGGAAGAAAAGATAGATGGAAGGAAGGCAGGAAGGAAGGAAGGAAGAATAGATAGATGGATGGAAGTAAAGGAAGGAAGGAAGGAAAGATGAAAAGATAGATGGAAGGAAGGAAGGAAGGAAGGAAGGAAAGATAGATGGATGGAAGTAAAGGAATGTTTATATATTTTATCATTTCTCTCGTGTGCTCAGGATCAAAACCAACCTAATCTTTTGGGGCGCTGCTGTAGAGAGAGTAAACAAGGAGAAACCTGCAGACAGAAGTGAGGTAAGAGGTTTAAAGCTCGCTGCAGGACATGATTTGGTCTGTGATTGTCTCTTTATGTGATCACTGCTCCGTTCTCTCCGTCCAGGGGAAATACTGCTGAAGCCAACAGTTAAAAAGAGGGAAGGAAGGAAGGAAGGAATGAAGGAAGGACAAATGGAAGGAAGGAGGGAAGGAAGAAAAGATAGATGGAAGGAAGTAGGGAAGAAACGAAGGACAAATGAAAGGAGGGGGGGGGGGCGAAGGAAGGACAAAAGGAAGGAAGGAGGGAGGAAGGAAGGAAGGAAGGAAGGAAGGAAGGACAAATGGAAGGAAGGAAGGAAGGACAAATGGAAGGAGGGATGGAAGGAAGAAAAGATAGATGGAAGGAAGGGATGAAAGGAATGAAGGAAGGGAGGAAGGAGGGAAGCGAGGAAGGAGGGTTAGGGTTATTAAAAAGAGGGAAGGAAGGAGGAAGGAAGGAAGGAAGGAAGTGAGGAAGGAGGGACATGATTTGGTCTGTGATTGTCTCTTTATGTGATCACTGCTCTGTTCTCTCCGTCCAGGGGAAATACTGCTGACTCGTTATTGTGAAAGTGAAAGTGAGGATGAAAGCTGATGGTATTCTCTGTAGAGAGTCTGCTGCAGCTCTGCATCTTTTGATCATCCCTTCTTCTTCTTCTTCTTCTTCTTCTTCTTCTTCTTCTTCTTCTTCTGCGGGTGTTTGATCCTCTGTTTCTCAGGCTCTGGGCCATGCTCCCTCTGACTCTCTTCTTCTTCTTCTATTAATATCATGTCGCCCGCCGCCACCAAGTTGAATTAGTTTTAAGAGAGGAGTTGACTCATGTGTGTTGCAGTTTGGGGGAGTTTTGCTTCTATTGGAGGACAGTGAAGAGAGACACATGAAACATTAAAGAGTCTGTGGTCAAGTTTGATGCTTAATAGAAGAAGCCGACAACTCAGCTCAGTCCTGAAGCCCCATTTAGTGTTATAGTCTGGATCTGCAGGTAGAACAACACTGGCCTTTGTCCTGTACACCTGTTTTCCAAACTTATGCCGTGTCTTAAATCAAATACATTGCATACACTCTGTACTTGTCTAATGTGCAAATTTCAACAATCAAATTCAGGTTATCGTTGGCGGAAAAAATTAATTACAGACTACTAGTTTAATCCAAGAAATCTAGTGATGGCTTATATGTGACAACAATATAGTGGTGCTTAGTGCAAAAAACAGTAATCGGCTGCCATTTCCTGTCGTCCCTCCCCTTCTGCTGCAGAAGAGAGACACATGAAACATTAAAGTCTGTGGTCAAGTTTGATGCTTAATAGAAGGAGCTGACAACTCAGCTCAGTCCTGAAGCCCCATTTAGTGTTAATCTGGGTCTGCAGGTAGAACAACAACACTGGCCTCATATATCACAGCACATTTCGACAGGTTGGTATCTCAAATCAAATGCAGGTTATTACTGGCGATACCAAATCATTACAGACTGCTAAACTAACCCAAGCAAACTACTGATGTCTTATATGTGACAACAGTACAGTGGTGCTTAGTGCATGTCGTCTTGTGTTCTCTCCCTCTCCTGCCAGGCGTCTACCCCTTACAGTCTGGAGTCAGAGTCTCTGAGGATGGACTGCATCATGTCTGGAGGGGTGTATCCCACTCTGGCCATCAATGCTGTAACCAACAAGGTCATAATTAGGAAAGGTTTTTTATTTCCAGTGCAAATAAGACCACATTATTCTAATTCAGCAAAACAATACAAAATAGAGCAAGATGGCAGGTAGAAAAGATTTACTTCACCAGACATGTATCTCAGGGTGCAATACATGACCATTATTTCCTACTCAGGTAGGAAAAACACAGATTGCTGTAAAATGTTTGGCTGCTCGCAGGCAGTAAATACTTTGAGTTGAAGAATACTTAGAAGAATAAAATAGTATAAAAGTAATATTTCTATGTATAATTATATTTGTATAATGCAGCGATGTTCAACATAGTTACAACTTCCTCGGTTACCATTTCCTCTTTGAAAAGTGGCCTCTCTCCTTCTGCTGCAGAGCCAAGATGGCGTCCGTTGAGGGCGAGAAGTGTCCATAGTTACACACTCAACTTTTTGACTGTTTTGAATGCATCATCTGGATACTCCTAGTGCACTGCATGTTTCCATACTTCTCAGTGTGAACACACTTATGCACTCACAATATGAAAGTGAGAAGTATTGAAGAATGCTGCATTATGCAAATGTAAGTTATACATGTGTTTTTAGCACTAAGCATCATTATACTGTCGTCACATATAAGACATTCATTTAGCAGTCTGGAATGATTTGATGCTATAATGCTAACTTGCTAACTAGCTGCATTTTCATTAGGCCATGTTTGGTCAATTTTGGCCACTACACAAGTACACAGTATACAGTGTATTAACAGAAGTGTACTAATAGAAAAAACAGTGTATTACACAGAAGAGTAGTATGATAAAAGTAGTAACATTAGTGTACTAAGAGAATTATGTGATTTGAGACACAGCATGAGATTTGCACATTTTTATCCCTCTATCGTCTCACTTCCTGTCTCTGATCCTCTTAAAGTAAACTCAACCAAATCAACCCAAATAACTTCTTCTTATCGCATCTGTACCGACGACTAATTGCTTCTTGCTATCTTTTAATTGCAGATCCTAAATGATCCGGCAGGTCGAGCAAAACTTGGATTTGTGATCAGATAACCTGTGATCGGTCGCTTCATTTG
>NC_070582.1:4666258-4693758 GCF_027409825.1 Scomber japonicus | reverse complement strand
ATTAGGAATTGTATCAGTGCAGCATTAAATGGAGCGGAGGAAAAGACACACATGGGTCTCCAAGTCTGAAAGGAACAAATACAAGATTAAATTTACACAATAAATCAAATTATCCCTGTGTCTTAAAAATAAGGTAAATGATGAATTCAATTAAACTAAATGTACATATGATAGGATGTAAATTAAATAATATGTAAACCATGAGAAGAGAACGAGTGAGAGGGAGTGCAGTGGACCAGGTGAACTTAATCAGGATAATGAGGGGGGTAACAGAGGGTGAACCAAACTGCCTTTTAGTAAGAAGAAAAGGGGGGGAAAAAGGAGGTAAGTGAGGTGTTTTAGCTTCTCCTAAACTGTTGTAGATTATATGAAGTGTATCAGAAAGAACTGTCAATCACACAGATCATATTCAGTTTATTATCAAGTCAACAGGCATGAAAAAAGAAACACTTCAGACACTCCTAACATGTAAACATCATGTTGAGTCTACGTCTCTTGGAGCTCCAGGTGGTTCCAGGTGGTTCCAGGTGGTTCCAGGTAATAAATACAGGAGCACTGAAGCAATGAATCAATATAATAATCTTGGTATCGGATTTGTATGGATGACTTAAAATGATAAAACAGTCAGAAGATAAGTCGTCTCACTGCTTTAATCATTATTATTTAGTTCAGTAAGGTATAAAAATAAATCAGATCACTTTTAAAGGACAAGTTCACAGTTTTTTAAAGTCTTGTCTTGACTGTGCCGAGTTGTGGAAACGCCTCCTGCTCTCTGGTGATTGCTTGGTGGTTCAGTCCGTTTCCATGGTGATGCTCATCTTCTTCAAGCATCCCACTGGCTGCACTAGTCCAGCTGTGAAGCCTGATCAGTGTGTGTGTGTGTTTGGTAAGTTCATTTAAGTTTTAATATTCACAAAAAACATTATCATTATTATTCAGTCTGCATGTTTTCAGTGTAATGATCCTCCATCCATCCATCCTCTATCCTCCTCCTCCTCCTCCTCCTCCTCTTTCTGTCAGCCTGCAGCCTCTCTGAGCCTCCTCAGCACCTCCTCTGGGCTGAGACTGGAGTCCACACTGATGAGTTTGTCTCTGGACCTGGAGCCCTGGAGGAGAGGAGGAGAGGAGGGGAGAAAGGAGGTGAAGGAGGTGAAGGAGGCAGGATACACACATGACAGAGAAGGGGATAAACAAGGTGAAGCAAGTCTACTTTTTACAAGCTATAAATACACTTGACAGTAAAGACATTAGGAGATCAATAGTTGGTGGAGCTTATTGTTCAGTCGGTGCTATTAACCTTTGTGTCGTCCTCCGGGTCAAATTGACCCCGTCTGTTTTGACTGTTCCTCCCTTCCTCCTTTCCTTCTTTCCTTCCTTCCTTCTGTCTCGTCCTTTCTCCATCCCTCCTTTTCTCTTTCTTCCCTTCCTTCTTTTCTTCCTCTCTTTCCTCACTTCCTTCCTCCATCCTCCTTTCTTCCTTCCTTCCTTCCTTCCTCCCTCCCTCTCCCTTCCTTCCTTCCTTCTTTCCCTCCTTCCTTACTCCCTGCTTTCCTTCCTTATTTCCTCCCTTCCTTCCTTCCTTATTTCTCCCTTCCTTCCTCTCCTACCTCCCTACCTCCTTACTCCTTTCCTCCCTCTCTCCTTCCTTCCTTCCTCTTTTCCCTCCTTCTTTCCTTTCTCCCTCCCTCCTTCCTTCCTCCTTTCCTTCCTTACTTCTTTCCTTCCTTCCTTCCTCTTTTCCTCCTTACTCATTTCCTTCCTTCCCTCCCTCTTACCTTCCTTCCTCCCTCCTTTCCTCTCTCCCTCCTCTCTCCTTTCCTTTCCCTTCCTCCCTCCCTACTTTCCTTCCTTCTTCCTCCCTTCCTTCCTTCCTTACTTGACACAAGGACAACAGGAGGGTTAAACCATTGTAGAAGAAGAAGACTTAAATGACACTTAAATGACATCATTAACAGAGTGGCAGTCAAAACTCAAATGATGGAAATACGACTTTTTCTATTTGTTCCATGCATTAATTTGAAGGAAATTTCAGTCTCATCATCTCTCCACTCACATCTCCCTTTCCCCCTCCCCCCGGTGCAAAGGTGTTTTTTGTGTTCTTATGTAAAATGTGCTCATATGTCCTTACGTTGCTGGGTTTTTTTTTCCCGTTCCCAGATTGTACTCCTGCACAGAGCACAGTCTGGGAGCTGCTTTTTTCTTCTTCTCCTCCTCTCTCCTCTTGTTTCTTTCCTTTTCTCCCCTCTCTATAGTGCTCAGTCATCCGGTTATGTCTGTCTTATTGTATGTATTGTATGTTGTATATGTACGGACGGGGTGATTGAGATCTGATGTTTGTATCTCTTCAGTGGAAGCTTGATTCACGTTTAAGTGATTAATGTAATTTCTTTTTATCAACGCAGGAACTTTTGTGAAAACACTCGCTATACTTTGAGATGCTTTGAGAAGTTTACTCTGATTACACCAAAACCTGTTTCCTTCAGTCGATGTTAAAGTGAGTAAGTTTGAGGAACCTTGTCCAGAGATATGTGACTTTTCTTCAGGCCCAGAACTTCAGCCAGGTAACGGATAAGTTCAGTGTTGGCCTCCCCGTCTGTAGGAGGCGCTGCGATGGCGACTCCCACTGACTCTGTAGAAACTTCTGTATGAAGGAAAAAAAGCAGTTTAGTCTGGATAGTCTTATTTTACATTTTATATTGAAACTATGGTACAGAAACAAAACATACGCTGTCAAATATTTAGTGATAGTCTTGCTTAAACCTTAGTTCTTAATATATCCTTATTATAGATCATTGTGTGTCATTGTGTGCAGTGACCTGTGATGCCGCTGTGTTTGGACCCAGGCTTTGCGTGCACCGTGATGGTAACAGCGCCGCTTTTGTCCCGAGTCACCGGACCGGACGCCTCTGCCTCTGCTGCAGCCGGCGGCTTCTTTACCTTGTTTTAACAGAGGGATTAATGAGGTTAGAATATACATTACTGATCCTGTACATTCATCATTCATTCATACTCCACCTTGTTTTATCAGTGTGGAGGATTAATGATGGTTCATATCATAGTTTTGAGATTGATTTCATACATTATCACTACATCTCTGAGGGAAATATTTTACTTTCTACTCCACTTCATTTATCTGTCAGCTTTAGTTACTTTTCAAATGAAGATTTGACGTCTTACAAAAAGCAGTGTGTAGTCAGCTCACATTTCAGATGTCTATGAGTTGTTAACAGCTCCACCAAATAGTGATTTTTCCCTCTAAACTTCTCACATGCTTTCATTTCAATAAATGTTCAAATGATCCAATATATCAGCAAAAATCAAAGATTAGAGAAAAAGTCCAAAAACCGAAAACACATTTGTGTATCAGAACTTTGTTTTTTCTTCTTTCCTCTCCCATTAATCATCTCACCAGCCCTCACATTTATCTGCTGACCCTTTGGAGGGGCCCCACCCCTAGGTTGGGAAACACTGGACTAAACTAGCTAACTGTATAAAGTAGTATAAACTAGCTAACTGTATATAAAGTAGTGTAAACTAGCTAACTGTATATAAAGTAGTATAAACTAGCTAACTGTATAAAGTAGTATAAACTAGCTAACTGTATATAAAGTAGTGTAAACTAGCTAACTGTATATAAAGTAGTATAAACTAGCTAACTGTATATAAAGTAGTATAAACTAGCTAACTGTATATAAAGTAGTGTAAACTAGCTAACTGTATATAAAGTAGTATAAACTAGCTAACTGTATATAAAGTAGTATAAACTAGCTAACTGTATATAAAGTAGTATAAACTAGCTAACTGTATATAAAGTAGTATAAACTAGCTAACTGTATATAAAGTAGTATAAACTAGCTCCACCTCCAGCAGCTACAACAGTAACACGCTGCTCTAACACTGATGCTTCACTATTAATAATCTAATGATGTCATATATAATAATATATCACTACTTTTACTGTAATACTGTAACTACATCACTCATAACACTGCAGTACTTTTACTGTAATACTGCATACTACATCACTCATAATACTGCAGTACTTTTACTATAATACTGAATACTACATCAAGCTCATAATATTGCTGTTTTTAAAGAAAAGGATTTATCTACTCACATTTTTCGCCTTTTGGGGCATTTTAGTGTTTCTATGGTAACGTCTGCAGATATCAGACACACAGGGTGATGGTTTAACTTCTGCCGGATGTATAAACCTCAGCGATCTTATAAAAACACCAGCAGTAGTTAAACATGACCGTGTAAACATCTACCTGCTGCCTGCTAGCTTTCTATCAGTTAGCTGGTTAGCTAGAGAACGATGTAAACAATGTAACTTCCGCTTTTCAAAATAAACCACTTCCGATCATCACCTTCTTCATAATAAAAGCCGAACAGCCTGCAATATTTTACTATTTTTCCAAGTCTGTCTTAAAATAACATCCAGGAGCCAGAATGAGCATTGAAACGCCTTTTTCCAGTTTTTTTTTGCACTTCTCTTGTCTATTTAATTTTATTATTATGACTTATTATAACTAATTTATAAATTACTTCACTTTAATCTACGCAATAACATCTCTAGTATATTACCACTCAATGCCAATATTACTGTTGTGCTTTAAATAATGTAAATAATGTCATATTATTATTATTATTATTATTTATTATTATATATTTCTACTATTGTTGTTTGTCATACTTATTTATTGCTCTTTATTCATTCTTATTGATGCTCTTCTATTTTTACTGTTCACTTGCTGCTGTAATACTGTAAATTTCCATCATTTTTTTTTTATCTAGCTCCAGTAACAAAATGTGTGCACTGAAACAATGATCATTTATCATAATATTGAAATGTGGTGTGTGGTTTGTGTTTCCCATGAATCAAACGATGATCTGGTATGGAAGAATAGACCTCTGCTCTTTTGCCAAATAAAGGCTTTGCTGGATCTGCTTGAAATTAAAAGTATCCACCCACTTAAATACCAGTGTCCTTATTAAGAATACATATTTAATGGAATGCCACACACTGAACTGGATGTTGGTTTATAGTGTGTTGCACTTAAAATGAAAGATCTTTTTAGGCTACAAAATCAATTTCCAAAACAAAAACAAAAAACGGTGTGATTCCCAATAAACCCTTTAGCTAAGCAGGTTTAAAAAATACAAAAAAGTAACTCATTTTTGAACATGTAAATGAAAAAAGAGAAAGGGGAATAAAAGCACAAGAAAACAAAAAAAACCAACAAAACCAAACAAAACAAAAACATTATTCCTCTATTCCAATTCATCATCCCAATAATTATATAAGTAGTTATGATACCTATAATGACATAATTGCCATGATGACAACAACACAACAAAACAATAATACAATAATTTCATCACTTTCACCGTTAATGGACTAACAGTGTTTCCCATTAATGATATAGATATAGACTGTGGCGGCCTGCCATGTTGTTTTAGAGCTGAGTGGTATATTGAGTTTTTAAGATATATCAACGTATTTTCAAACGAGATATAGGACCATAGACTGTATAAAAGAAATAGACGTAACATCCGTGACGTCACCCATTGGTTTGTGGACTGCTGCTCGGAAGCCAATAATTTCGAATCTAGGCAGCGCCATCTTGAAAATTTGGTGGCCTTTTGATAGAATGCAGCTCTAAGTTACTTCCGCGTTGGCCTCATTTCAGAGGACCAGAACTCCCCGCCTGTATAGGACGAGGCGTTATCTTCTTTTGTGCAGATTATATTATTAAATTACTGAATGAAGTTGTGATAACTTTCCACTGTCTCTTACTCTGCTGCATGAAGGACTCCACTCTGCCCCTCTGAGACAGAGGACAGGAGTAGCTAACGTTAGACTCTGCTATAGTTTGCTGTCACTTCTCGTGGCGTTTGTTAGCTGTGTTAGCTGTTAGCTGTGGTCGAGTGAGCTAGAGAGTGAATGAAGAGAGGGAGCGCTGACAGTAAGAAAGCAGCTGAATCAGATCATAAAACTTTATCGGTTACGTTCAACAGCACTAATAAACTTCCCCACTCACCTCCACCCAACTCTGTAGCTCAGCCTCAAACCTCTGAATGTGAAATACCTGCTGCTGTTTAACCCTCCTGTCGTCCTCCCGGGTCAAATTGACCCCATCTCTTTTTGACTGTTCCTTCCTTCCTCCCACCCTCTTTCTTTAATTTTTCCTTTGTTCTCATTTCCTCATTTCTGTCCTTCCCTTCCTTCCTTCCTTCCTTCCTTCCTTCCTTCTCTCCTTACTTCCTTCCTCTTATACCTCCCTACCTCCTTACTCATTTGCTCCCTCCTCCCTTCCTCCTTTCCTCCCTCTCTCCTTCCTTCCTTCCTATTTTCTTTCCTTTCTCCCTCCCTCTCTCCCTCCCTCCTTCCTTACTCCTTTCCTTCCTTACTTCTTTCCTTCCTTCCTTCCTTCCTTCCTCTTTTCCTCCTTACCTATTTCCTTCCTTCCTTCCTTCCTTCCCTCTTACCTTCCTTCCTCCCTCCTTTCCTCCCTCCCTCCTCCCTTCCTTCCTCCCTTCTTAACTTCCTTCCTTGACTCAAGGACAACAGGAGGGTTAAATGGACTGGTAAAAAGTATTTCTCGTGCTTTGTGGCTGTGTCATCACCATTCATACCAGCAGTTCAACCAGTAGCTAAATTACTAAAGCACACTAAAAATGTCCCTCAGAGTAGTGCACCAGAATGATGCATGTGACCTTAAAAATAACCACAATGTTCTTTCGAGGGCGCATCCCAACGGACCAGCCATTAAATGTCACACTAGAATCGATTTCCCATATTCTGTTAAAATGCTGTGGGAAACACTGCGCTGGAAAGTCTCCCAATCAAATCAACCTGTCATCCCTCAAAAAAAGGTCAAAAATGTTCTCTTTATATTACGTTGGCAGCCTCTCCTCTTCTATTTTGAACTTAGATAATTTGTTTGTAGGATGATTCAAGAAACTAGAAATATTTAAGAAATGCTAACTTTATGTTTTGGACACTTTGCATGCTTTGATATATTTGCCCATTAAAGTGGATCAATTTAGGGGGCGATGGTGAGAGTGGAAGGTGTGTGTGTGTGTGTGTGTGTGTGTGTGTGCGCGTTTTATCTCCTTTTGTTTGTCTGTTAGTTGCACACAATTATACCTGTATTGAAAGTAATTGTATTTTTAAATGATGCCCCAATAAAACAAACTTATAATCAAATTATAATCAAATTTATTGTCATTATACAGGTAGTACAACAAAATACAACATATATAAAATATAAAAATGAATGATTATGGGCAACAGATGCACTTTCATTTGCATTTGTAAATAGGATTTTTTTTAATAGCACAATAATATATACAATAATAATTCAGACTTAAACAAGCAAAGTTACTATAGACCAGAGGTGTCAAACTCATTTTCATTCAAGAGCCACATACAGACCATTTTGATCTCATCTGGGCCGAATCATTAAAAAGATGGAGGGAAGGAAGGAAGGAAGGAAGGACGTAAGGAGATACGAAGGGAAGGAAGGAAATAAGAAGGGAAGGAAGGAAAGACAGGTAAAAGGAAGGAGGGAAGAAAGGTAGGAAAGACAAACAATGAAGGACGGACAGACGGAAGGAAGGAAGTAAGTAAGGGAGGACAGAAGGAAGGAAGAAATGAAGGTAGGAAGGAAAGGAAAAAAGGAAGGAAAGAATGAAAGTAGGGAAGAAAGGGAGGAAGGAAGGAAGGAAAGGAGGGAGAGAAGAATGAAGGAAGGACAGATGGATGGAAGGAAGGAACGAAGAGAGGAAAAAAGGAAGGAAGGAAAGGAGGGAGGGAAGAAGGAAGGAAGGAAGGAAGGAAAGGAAGGAGGGAGGGAGGGAAGAAAGAAGGCAGGAACGAACAAAGAGAGGAAAAAAGGAAGGAAGGAAAGGAGGGAGGGAAGAAAGAAAGAAGGAAGGAACGAAGGAACGAAGGAACGAAGAGAGGAAAGAAAGAAGGAAGGATGGACAGATGTAAGGAAGGAAAGTGGGCCAGATTGCTCCCCTCAGTGGGCCGGTTCAGGCCCACGGGCCGCATGTTTGACACCCCGGCTATAGACACTTTGTATATAGACATACAGTTTTATACATAACTAAACTAAATCATGATATTGATCCATGACGGACTAAATAAAAACAGTCTCCTCTGAGCATGGGATTATTAAACCCTCCTGTTGTCCTTGAGTCAAGGAAGGAAGGGAGGGAGGAAGAAGGAAGGGAAGGAAAGGAGGGAGGAAAGAAAGAAAGAAGAAAGGAAAGGAGAGAGGAAGCAAAGGAGGGAGGGAGGAAGGAAAGAAAGAAGGAGGGAAGGAAGGAAGGAAGGAAATATGGAACAGTCAAAATGGACAGGGTCAATTTGACTAAGTGTAATCAAGTCTGTTTTTTGTTTTGTTGTTTTTGGGAGAGTTCAACGTTATCACTGGGAGGTTAAACGGAGGCTGATTGTAAATTTGTTACAGCTGTGAGAAGTGATGAGGTTCAACTTTGAGAAACTGTTTGAGAGAGAGAGAGAGAGAGAGAGAGAGAGAGAGAGAGAGAGAGAGAGAGAGAGAGAGAGAGAGAGAGAGAGAGAGAGAGAGAGAGAGAGAGAGAGAGAGAGAGAGAGAGAGAGAGAGAGAGAGAGAGAGAGAGAGAGAGAGAGAGAGAGAGAGAGAGAGAGAGGGGGAGAGAGAGAGGGAGAGGGAGAGAGAGGGAGAGAGAGAGAATATTCTTAACGGAGAGAGAGAGAGAGAGAGAGAGAGAGAGAGAGAGAGAGAGAGAGAGAGAGAGAAGGAATAGGAGGAAGAAGAGGAATAGGTGGAGAAGAGGAAGAGAGGGAGGAGGAGGATGAGGTGGAGAAGAGGGAGGAGGAGGAATAGGAGGAAGAAGAGGATGAGGAGGAGAGGGAGGAGGAGGAATAGGAGGAAGAAGAGGATGGGGTAGAGAAGAGGAGGAGGAGGAGGAAGAGGAGAGAGAGGAGGAAGAGGTGGAGGAGGAGGAGGAAGAGGTGCAACAGGAGGAATAGGAGGAAGAAGAGGATGAGAAGAGGAGGAGGAAGAGGATGAGGTAGAGAAGAGGAGGAGGAGGAAGAGGAGAGGGAGGAAGAGGGGAAGGAGGAAGAGGAGGAGGAGGAGACGGTGGAGGAAGAGGTGGAACAGGAGGAAGAGGAGGAGGAAGAGGAGGACATTTATGTATTGGGGGAGAGTTCAACGTTATCACTGAGAGGTTAAATTTGTATTATAAATTTGTTACAGCTGTGAGAAGTGATGCAGTTCAACTTTGAGAAACTTTTGAGAAACTGGTGTGTGTGTGTGTGTGTGTGTGTGTGTGTGTGTGAGAGAAGAGGAGAGGGAGAGGAGGAAGAGGAGAGGGAGGAAGAAGAGGAGGAGGAGGAAGAGGAGGAATAGGAGGAAGAAGAGGATGAGGTGGAGAAGAGGAAGAGGAGGAGGAATAGGAGGAAGAAGAGGATGAGGTGGAGAAGAGGAAGAGGAGGAAGAAGAGGATGAGGAGGAGAGGGAGGAGGAGGAATAGGAGGAAGAAGAGGATGAGGTAGAGAAGACGAGGAGGAAGAGGAGAGAGAGGAGGATGAGGTAGAGAAGAGAGAGGAGGAGAGGGAAGAGGAGGAGAAGAGGAGGAGGAGGAAGAGGAGGACAATTATGTTTTGAGGGAGAGGCCAAAATGGAGGCCGATTGAAACTGTGTGTGTGTGTGTGTGTGTGTGTGTGTGTGTGTGTGTGTGTGTGTGTGTGTGTTTGCATGTGTACATTTACGGTTATACCAACAAAGTATTCAGTGTAAAACTTTAACATTTACAGGTGGTGTGTTACATCAAGTTAAATACACAATAGTTGCATGTCATAGTGTCAGACACAGAACAGTACAATGATTACATTGATATTAATTATGTATGTTTAGCATTAAAATATAACAAGTCAGAAAAAGTAAGGTCATGTAGGAGAACAGAAGAAAGATCTGCACTCATGTTGTATAAACTGTTTACATAGGCGTGAGAAGAATCTTACCGGGCTGTTTAATTATGTAACAGCGTTGGTATTTTCTAACATTTGAAAGCAATTCCAATGGAACAACAATTAGGCCAACACGACCAAAAATGTAAAGAGGATGTCATAAGTCACATCTAATCACTTGCGTATTAACCCTTTGTAGGTCACATCAAATCAAAAACGACCTCTTTTTGAGGCCATGAAAACATAAAATATGGACTTTTTTTCCCTCATTGAGCCTAAATGTGATGTTTTACAGCCTCTACAGACTCATTCACACCTCATTTGTTAAAATTTTATTAAAAACATGTTAGAGACTCATTCTGTTCATGTACAAGATGAAAAAAATGAAACTCAACTTCAAAAATGTCTCCAGCAGGATCTCTGATGCCAGCAGTGATTTGTGTTATACACTAAAGCACAACCTGTATCTATAGCAACCATAGAACAACCTGTATCTATAGCAACCATAGAACAACCTGCATCTATAGCCACCATAGAACAAACTGTATCTATAGCAATCATAGAACAACCTGTATCTATAGCAACCATAACACAACCTGTATCTATAGCAACCATAGAACAACCTGTATCTATAGCAACCACAGAACAACCTGTATCTATAGCAACCATAGAACAACCTGCATCTATAGCCACCATAGAACAAACTGTATCTATAGCAACCACAGAACCATAGAACAACCTGTATCTATAGCAACCATAGAACAACCTGTATCTATAGCAACCATAGAACAACCTGTATCTATAGCAACCATAGAACAACCTGTATCTATAGCAATCATAGAACAACCTGTATCTATAGCAATCATAGAACAACCTGTATCTATAGCAACCACAGAACAACCTGTATCTATAGCAACCACAGAACCATAGAACAACCTGTATCTATAGCAACCACAGAACAACCTGTATCTATAGCAACCACAGAACAACCTGTATCTATAGCAACCATAGAACCTGTATCTATAGCACCCACAGAACAACCTGTATCTATAGCACCCACAGAACAACCTGTATCTATAGCAACCATAACACAACCTGTATCTATAGCAACCACAGAACAACCTGTATCTATAGCAACCATAACACAATCTGATGGTCTGTCTGTGCATTACATACCTCATACAAGTGATAAAGATTGACCTAAAAAAGTTAAATGGGTTCAATAGATTTTGTTTTTTTACCAGATATCATGACACAAAGTGACCTCTAGCAGACCTACAAAGGGTTAAATATGATACCACTCTCTCTTTCATTTTTCTCCTGGTCATCAAAGAGTGTGTTAGAGAAGTTTCTACACCTCAACACAGTAAGAAGAGTAGTGTGGCATCAACATCTACCAGTAAAACTTTGGGTTATTTTCCACCTTTCTGTCTACACAAACACAATGCAGGCATTTCAAACTTCATCATCGTCAAATAATACAAAACAAAAATATATTCAAATTCTCAAAAAAAAAAAAAACCTTCACAATCCTGCAGGTCAGCCTGAGACATACTTAGTTTAACTTCTTGTCATATCGGTGTTCACAGGTGTGAGGCTTGAAGATGGTGTCATACTCTTAATGGCACACTGTGAGAAGACTTCCTTAACTTTTTTCCTGAAGTTCTTTCCGACGATGATGTAGAGGATGGGGTTGAGAACGCTGTTGAAGAGAGCGAAGACGGTGACGGTCTGGCCAGCGATACTTAGGACGGTAGAGAAGTAACATCCTTCCTGTTCAATAACTACCGATAGCGATTGCAGTATCTTAACAATGTGGTATGGCACCCAACAGATCAGGAACGCCACGAGTACCGCCAGCACCAAAGTTGTCGCCTTGTGCTCCGCTTTCCGATTGTTTGATCCCAGCACCGCCCGACTTTTCAAAGCTTTAACGATCTTGTAAGTGCAGAAGGAAATAATACAGAAGGGAAGGATGAACCTTAAGATGAGTAACCCCTTAAACAACGCATATACAGTGTTGCTAGGGTTCTGCACATTGCAAACAGTAACTTCACTTTGAGGATTGTATGTTATGACCCTCAAGATGAGCGCAGGAGCAGCCAGGAGTAAGCCAAAGCCCCAAACCAGCAGACAGCTCAGTTTGGCATATTTTGGCCTACGAAATCTGTCACTGGACAACGGGTGCACCAGTGCCAAATAACGATCTACCACAATCAGAACAAGGAAGTAGATGCTGCAGCAGATGTTCAAATTGATGACCAGGATGAGCAGTTTACACATGACTTCACCGTGGGCCGAGTAAAATTTCTTGATTACGTTCAAAGCCCAGAAGGGCAGACAGGAAACCAGAACGAGATCAACAGCGGCCAAGTTGCTCAGGTAGATCTCGGGCACGGTGAAGGCATTCTTGTGTAAGCAGTAAACCATCAGGACAAACACATTTAACACAATTCCTAGCATAGATATGAGCAGGACACATATGGCCGTCCATTCAATGGTTCCTCCCATAGGACAAGTGCCATTAGTGTTATTTATAACCATAGAAACAGCTGTGGTGCTGAAAGTAGTAGCGACGCTGTGGAGAGATAGAGGAAGTCGAACATTAGTATAATAACAACATGCAACACTGGAAAACAGCTGCCGAAGATGTTTGTGCTATTTATGGACAACATGCCTGATTGTTTTGTAATAAACCAGCTTTATTAAAATGATACAATAATCCTTATCAAATTGCTTTCTTTTAGGGCTGTCAAACGATAATTTTTTTTAATCGAGATTAATCGCAGAATTTCCATAGTTAATCATGATTAATCGCATTTTGATTTGCATGTTTAAAATCCTGTTATTTTACATTTGAAGGCAGTTTTAAGCCCATAATGTAAAGCATTTCTTACCAGAGTGTCTTAACTGGGAATCAATCACGGCTCTGCTGCGACTCCCACACTCCAAAATGGTCCTTTGGTGGAGCTGAGGCTCGCTTGGCTGCACCTGGGTGTTTAGCGTGGAGGTGCTAACTCAAACTCCACGTACTCCGGTGGTAGTTAAACTCCGTTTGACACAGGTTGCATTTTACTTTTGACTTGTCAACTGAACCGTGTGGAAGTGTTTTAAAGTTAAACAAGCCGTTCAAAAGTCCAGTAGCTCTCTTACTTTCCATCAGCGCGGTAGGTTTACTGCAGGAGGCCACTTCAAAGCATAGCGCTACAGCTAGAGGAGCCGTCTACGGGGGAGTAGAAGGGACAAAAAGGCTTGCAAAATTAAAATGCGATTAGAAAGAATTAACGTGTTATGGATTGCATTAATCTGATCGCGATTAACGCGTTAACGCTGACAGCCCTAATTATTTTTAATGCTTATTTGTTGTTAAGTTGCGTTTTAGTGCATAAAATGTCAGAAAACAGTGAAATATTGAACCTGGGTTACAGTTAATATCAAATTACTAATAAAACTTAAAGATGCTTCATTGAAAAGGCTTCAAGCACAATACAGGCAACGCAGATGTTTCCACACATATTTATTGATGTACGGTGTATGAAAAAAAAATATATAATGACTGCAGAACATGAAGGACATTTTGCCTGCTCCTGTCTGGCTGTTTTCAATAATAAACCCCTCTGACGGATTATTAACAAGTACTATTTTTGTCCCAAGCCCAAATTATGAACATATATCCAAATTAAGCATAATTATGGCCCTGAACCTTATGTTAAAGCAAACCTAACAAGAAATCAAAGGTCAGTTAACTTGTTTTTAATTTACTGTACGTAACTCTTTTATTTTATTTTATTTATTTTATTTCACTCATTATTATTTTTTAGAGAGGAGCCAGATGAGGTGGTTCGGGCATCTAATTAGGACGCCTCCCTGGTGAGGTGTTCAGGGCACGTCCCACCGGTAGGAGACCCCGGGGAAGACCCAGGACACGCTGGAGAGACTATGTCTCTCAGCTGGCCTGGGAATGCCTCGGGGTCCCCCGGGAAGAGCTGGACGAAGTGGTTGGGGAGAGGGAAGTCTGGGCTTCCCTACTTAGGCTGCTGCCCCCGCGACCCGACCCTGGATAAGCGGAAGAGGATGGTACGGTAACGGTATTATTTTTTATTTATTTATTTTTTTTTTTACTTATTTAGTTTTTTATTTTGTTTGCTTTTTGTGGGAGAAGTGATAGATTAGCTGGGGAGGGATGGGGAGGGTGAAGACTGGCAGGGGTCGGTTTGGGAGGGTTAGGCTTTGACAATCTCTGTATTTCTCCTGTCACAAATATTGCGTAATGTCAATGTATCTGGAAAAAGCCAATAAAGATATTGTTAAAAAAAAAAGAAATGAAAGGTCCTTAGTGGCCCAGCTGAGAACAAGAATCCTTCCCTTGAATCTTGAATCTTGAACCCTAACCCTAACCCTTTAAAAACATTCTTGAAGATTATGTGAATTATGTGAATCACATTTTCTTTTATGCTGTCCCTTGTCTGATAAAGTAAGAACTCCAATATTTACTGAAATGTCTGCTTAAAAACCCAGAAATGTTTTGGTGCAGAATGAACTGGCTGTTTAACCGTCCTGTTGTCCTCAGGTCAAGGAAGGGAGAAAGGAAGGAAGGGAGAAAGGAAGGAAGGAAGGAAGGAAGGAGAGAAGTAAGTGAGGAATGAAGGAAAGGAGGAGGGAGGGAGGGAGGGAGGGAGGAAGGAAGGAAGGAAGGAAGGAAGGAGGAAGGAAGGAAGGGAGGAAAGAGGGAGGGAGGTAGGAAAGGAGTAAGGAGGGAGGGAGGGAGGGAGGGAGGAAAGGAGTAAGGAGGGAGGGAGGGAGGGAGGAAAGAGGGAGGGAGGAAGGAAAGGAGTAAGGAGGGAGGGAGGAAAGGAGTAAGGAGGGAGGTAGGAAGGAACGAAGGAAGGAAGGACGAAGGAAGGGAGGAAGGAAAGGAGAGAGGAAGCAAGGAAGGAAGGAAGGAACAGTCAAAACAGATAGGGTTAATTTGACCCGGGAGGACGACCTGTCTTTAGCTATGCATTAATACTGTTTGTTGTAATTGACGTTATCCAGTGAAATGAGTAGTTTAGCAGTGAGTTTGAACACGAGCAGAGCGTTTAATGGAGCTGCCCCCCCCCTCCTCCTCCTCCTCCTCCTCCTAAAAGGTCTGACTCTAGAATCGCCGCTAGTTTAGAGTAAATAAATAAATAAATATCTTAGTTACCGTTGCTATAGCTTTATTCATCTGGAGCCCAAAACAGTGCAGCTGGATGCCTTACCAGATTTGGTAACAATCAACTTCAAGCTCTACAGGTTCAACCCGTTTGTCTAGATTTAATCCTTTTCTAGGAGAGAATAATAATAATAAAACGTTTTTAAAAATATAAAATAAAATACAGATGAAATATGATTTATACATACCTGGCAGGAAGATGAGTCATTTCTACTGAATAAGTCCAGATACACAGCAGCAGCAACACTGTACAGTAGTTTCCCTCCGTCCTTCCTTTCCTTTCTGCTTTCTGTCACTCTCTAACTCTAACTCTCTCTGCCTCTCTCTCTCTCTCTCTCTGCCTCTCTCTCTCTCTCTCTCTCTCTGCCTCTCTCTCTGTCTCTCTCTCTCTCTCTCTGCCTCTCTCTCTCTCTCTCTCTCTCTGCCTCTCTCTGTCCCTCTCTCTCTCTCTCTGCCTCTCTCTCTCTCTCTCTCTGCCTCTCTCTCTGTCTCTCTCTCTGTCCCTCTCTCTCTCTCTCTCTCTCTGCCTCTCTCTCTCTCTCTGCCTCTCTCTCTCTGTCCCTCTCTCTCTCTCTCTGCCTCTCTCTCTCTCTCTCTCTCTGCCTCTCTCTCTCTCTCTCTCTCTCTCTGCCTCTCTCTCTCTGCCTCTCTCTCTCTCTGCCTCTCTTTCTCTCTGTCCCTCTCTCTCTCTCTCTCTCTGCCTCTCTCTGTCCCTCTCTCTCTCTGACTCTCTCTCTCTCTCTCTCTCTCTGTCCCTCTCTCTCTCTCTCTGCCTCTCTCTGTCCCTCTCTCTCTCTCTGACTCTCTCTCTCTCTCTCTCTGTCCCTCTCTCTCTCTCTCTCTCTGCCTCTCTCTGTCCCTCTCTCTCTCTCTGACTCTCTCTCTCTCTGCCCCTCTCTCTCTCTCTCTCTCTCTCTCTCTCTCTGCCTCTCTGTCCCTCTCTCTCTCTCTCTCTGCCTCTCTCTCTCTCTCTCTGCCTCTCTCTCTCTCTCTCTGCCTCTCTCTGTCCCTCTCTCTCTCTGACTCTCTCTCTCTGACTCTCTCTCTCTCTCTCTCTCTCTCTTAAAAGGAGTTTGTGGAAGATGTCCAGATATGAACCAGCAAGCATTCCTCCTTCTTCTGTTAATGATTCGTAGCAGTATCCATCCATCAACCTTCCTCTTCTCTGTTTTCAGATTAATGTTGTTGCAATAGTTTGTATAGATGATATGTTTACATTATCAGGCTTAATATAGGTTTTTTGTTATATACACATAAGCTCTTCAGTACTTGACATGTGTATATATTATTTTCCATGATGTCAGTTTGATTTGTTCTGTATCATAACAGCGAGTCCAAACACACAGCCAGAGTTGTCCGTCTTCTAGTGTTGGGAAGATTACTTTGGAAATGTAGTTGGCTGCAATTATAAGTTATCCTGTTGTAAATGTAGCAGTAGTGTAACTATTTCAATTACTTTCTCAAAGTCAATCAATCAATCTTTATTTGTATAGCACCAAATCACAACAAAGGCTGCTGCTCCCCAGGACCAACACTAACAGACTCAAAAACTCATTTGTCCCCCGTGCCATCAAACTGTACAACTCCACAGTGGCAGGGGGAGGAAACAGGACACATAAGAGGAGTAACACCTGAAAACTCATACTGACTCTTATTATTCATTACTGGATACTTAAAAATGTAATACTCACTTGACTACAATCGTAACTTATCCTTCAGTTACCCAAAACCTGTTGCTACCTCCTGTACATATACATACATATACATATACATACATATATATATATATATATATATATATATATATATATATATATATATATATCTACAATGCATATACTTGCAATTTGCACACTGTTTTGCACTCTCCCCGGTATTTATAATGTGTGTTTTTATACTACTTTGTGTGTTTTTATTCAACCTGTACTTATTGTGGTGTTGCACTGGAACTTAAATTTCCTGAGGGGAACCTCCCCAAGGGATCAATAAAGTTACTATCTATCTATCTATCTATCTATCTATCTATCTATCTATCTATCTATCTATCTATCTATCTATCTATCTATCTATCTATCTATCTATCTATCTATCTATCTATCTATCTATCTATCTATCTATCTATCTATCTATCTACACTTTACACATAGAGCAGGTTCTAAACCGAACTCTTCAGGTTTTAACTTTAAAGAGACCCAACATTCCCACATGAGCAACAGTGGAGAGAAATAACTCCCTTTTAACAGGAAGAACCCTCAGAACCAGACTCAGAGTGGGAGAACATCTGCCTCCACCGGTTGGAGTAGAGAGGAGAGAAAGGAAGGATAAGCTCCGGGACTGGAATCTGTCATCCGGACGTCTACAATCGGTACAATCGGTGTCGGTATAACACACATATACACACACACACATGTACAGATACTCTCTAGTGTGCACTCTGCTCACTCACACACAGATCCTAGGAGATTGTGTCGGGCGTCAGGAAGCTGCTATCAGGGAGATGGGATGTCCGTGTTTGTATTTCCAACACAGGAATGTATTCTCCTGCGCCTCTGACATGTTGCTGAGTAACTATTTCCTGACATTTTTAAGAACAAAATAAATAAGAAAATAATTAATAAAGAAAATAACAGTCAATTGCGTAGTCATTTACTTTTTAAGACTAATTATTGGGTCTGAGTTTAAAAGTCTACCTCTAATTATGATTGCCCCTTATATTCAGTCCATTACGGTAATTGATGTCATCACCTCTGAGGTTAAATGATGCAGTGAGTCAGCTCTGACCTTTGACCTCCTGTTTGGTGGTCAGAGGAGGATGACGATGACGAGGAGGCAGGATGAAGATCAGTAGCACTTCCTGTCCGGCTGCTCCCGTCCTTGTCCTCGTTGCCTCCTCCCGGTTGAGGAGGCGGTTTTGGGAGCGTTCCCATGGCGACGGTTGACACCTTCTCATAACTCCCCACTGCTGCTTCACGCCAGCTGCTTCCTACCTGATAATTACAGGGTTGTAGTCGCTCCTCCTCTTCCTCCTCCTTCTCCTCCTTCTCTTCCTCGTTTTCTTCTCTCCTCCTCTTCCTCCTCCTCTTCCTCGTTTTCTTCTCTCCTCCTCCTCCTTCCTCTTTTTTGTCTTCTTCACTCCTCTTCTCTCCTCCTGCTCTTCCTCCTCCTCTTCTTTGTCTTCTCCTCCTCTTCTTTGTCTTCTCCTCCTCCTCCTCCTTCTCTTCCTCGTCTTCTTCTCTCCTCCTCTTCCTCTTCGTCTTCTTCACTCCTTTTCTTTCTCCTCCTGCTCTTCCTCTTCCTCCTCCTCTTCCACCTTCTTCACCTCCTCCTCCTTCTCTTCCTCGTTTTCTTCTCTCCTCCTCTTCCTCTTCTTTGTCTTCTTCACTCCTCTTCTTTCTCCTCCTGCTCTTCCTCCTCCTCCTTCTCCTCCTCTTCTTCTCTCATCCTCTTCCTCCTCCTCCTCCTCTTCCACCTCCTTCTCCTTCTCCTCCTCCTCCTCTTCTCCTTTCACCGCTCCTCAGTTGGACATCGATCATGTTTCTGGTTCTTATTGATTCCCAGACATATATACATAGACACTGCATTGACTGTGGAGAGGCGTGCCTAAAGCGCCGCCATCTCCCTGTTATTACTACTAAATGGTTACTAACCCCTAAACCTAAAGAAGTGAGAGTGCAGTTATATTAAGATGGAATTAATAACATAATAATATTGTGATATGTCAATTAAATACAATGTGTTACAACTTGGTACATTAATGAAGTCAAATAGCACCATAGAGCACCATCTAGAGTTCTACATTTCGGCCTGGACATTAAAGTATTATAACTTGGGCAGCATTGCACTGTCTCTCACTACAAGCTTTAAACTTGGCATGACTCATTCCCATAGATAGGGGTACTGATTAATAGAGGTTTTGGGTTTCCAAGCTGATATTCACTTTGAATATAATATAACTTTGGTTCTCTTTAGGCAGAGATAGATTTTTTCATGTTCTAGTTCTGTTTTCTCTTAAACTGTACAATAAATGTTCATTCTGACACTTCAGCAGACATCCCATGAGTGTTAGCTTTCAATTGATACCATGTTTATGTATATGGTCCTTGTGGTTGTTGAGATATTCAACATTTATTGTTGGCATGTCGTGTTGAGCAGGAAACCTAAAAATTGGCCTGAAGTTGCTTGTAAAAGTCACAAAAATATTTTTTCAGCTTGACAACCACCCTAATATCTTACGTATGGGTGTCTTCTAACTAAAAAAATAGGGTGACAGTTTGTACCAAAACATGTCCGCAAAAGTCTTAACGGAAGCCTTTTTCAGAATTGGCCCCCTGACTATAATTCAAAATAATGCAAATATTTCCACCAAGTGAATACTGTCCCAGTGATATAACAGCAGCACATAGACGGGTGTTTGCCTGCCAAAAAAGTAGAAATGGAGCAAAGTCATAACAGATTGTGTTACTCATTTCATCCCAAGAACTGGTTAAGTGGTTTACACATTTCACTTTCAACCACATCGGTGTCAGCGAGGTTGATCCTATACTCATGAGAAAGCGATCATAAGAGTACGATCAGAGTACAGTAGCTGATCACTTTCGTTTTTGGGTTTTTTTGGAGGTCACAGAATGTCTCCATTATGCAACAATAATATCATCTAACCACTTGCCAGGGAGTGCATTGAAAATCTGACTGTACTCTCATGATGCAGCAATCACAGAAATATGATCAGTATAATATGTGCATAGTATATCCCTGTAGAGGCTTAACCCTGACTTAACTTTGTGCACATAAGTTCAGTCAGTGATGATTGGTGATTTAGAACATTTATTTTAATTTGTCTGTAAACACATAGTCTCAAGGCATGAAGGGAACTCAGCCCAACTATACTCAACATACAACAATATGTATTCAAAAAGTTTTGTGATAATGAAATCACATTCTTTTGGTTTTACATGATCATTCCTTTCTTCTCCTTGTGAGATTGTGAGTCACTGGGGGGCGGACTCAGCGATACGGAGGCACTGGCCGCTGTTGTCGTGACACTGCCTGTGTTTCAGGAAGTGTTGCTGGAGGGAGTGTGCTGAAGTAGAGTGAACACGCTGAACAAGTGCCACAATTTAAGGGATTTAAAGCTATTTTTTTAATAACTTCTTCGATTTCGCTCCGTTGATCTTCTTCTACTGACAGTTTAAATGTAAAAGGTAAGAGGAGGGCGTGGGGTTTTATGCAGCTGCTGGTCAACTTTCTCACACCACTGACTTCATGTATTACTACAGTATTCATCAATAGGCTATATTTGAACATATCACTTTTTTTTCTTAAAACAAATCTTGTGTGAAAACTGATTACAAGGTATCCGTTCTGCATCATGTACCTGACGGTGTTGTGTTGTCGGACAAACATCTGATCAAACCAGGTGAAAGCTGAATGTTTCTGAATGAGACTGCTGCTGATGAGATAAAGCTGGAAACAGCTGACTGATCCCCGTGAGATAAAGTGTTCAACTGTAGGGTTGCATAATTTGGTTAAAAAGTCATATTGCTAGTATTGGAGAAAATATTGCGATTGCGATATCATAAACAAAATGGTATCATGAGTGTTTAATTATGATTTTACAGGCTGGTCTACAGTTGTTTTCTTGGCTTTTATAACTTCCACTTCCACCTGATCCCAGCTCTACTGCACACCGCAATTTCTGCTATTCAGTGTGACTTGAAATTCGTCATGCAGATGTTCATTTTTGTGTAATAATCATACTCAAGGGAAAACACCAGATTTTTATTTCTGTTATATATTTTATTAATACACACACACAGAAGGAGAGGAAGAGAGAAAGAGAGAGACACAGGACATAATTGACATGAACAAATACTCTCAACAGAGACTGCCTTCTACAGAATATTAGTAGACCACCACTATCAAGAGACTGTAGTTGTAAAAACTTGTTTGTTGTCGATAGCTGAGTTCCACATACAGCCTCTACACTGGCATATCCGTCAAAATATGAGGACCAGAGAAAATCCACATGCAACATGCTCAGCAGACAAAGAGAAGAGGCTGATTGAGAGTTTATGACCTCAGGTTAGGATTGTTTGGTTGAGCCATGTCTAGCCCCGCCCACCCAAGCCTGGGCAGGTGGAAGTCTTTTCTAGATGTCTATGACATGCTACTCATAGTTTGTTGAGAGTTTGATCATCAAGCAGAGTAATTAAATCATTGTAAAACACACTTCATACAAAGCTGATAGAAGTAAAATAGAACTCACAAAGAACATTCTTGCTCATGTTTCCACTGTTTGAACGATCACCAACATTAGTTTGGTCGAAATAAATCCTTAATTCAAGGCATTAGACTTTAAATGAACTGCCTCTTACGATAATTCAATCACTGCTCTTTTGAATGGAGCTTGGTGGAATTGGCAAGTGCCCTCTTCCAGCGACGACTCTTCTGACCAATCAGCGGCCGGCAGTCTGATGACGTCACATTTAGTATCGGCTCGGCTCGCTTGTAACCTCAGCAGAGCAGGTACTAAAAAAGTACCAGGTACCAGGTACTATCTCTAGTGGAAACGCAAAAAAACCCGGAGTCGTGTTGAGTCGAGTAGTGCTAGAACTGTGTAGTGGAAAAGCACCTTTAGAGATGTATTACCACCACATACCATATGTAGACCTGTGTCGCAAAAATCTGAACTGTGGTCCTGAACCTGCGGCCTCTGCTATTGCAGGAATCTACGCAACCGCTTTCACGCGCACATTTAAATTTAATTAAATTATAAAGTCTCTTTTGCGGTTCGTGTTTTACTCTTGACACCATTGTTCCCTCTAAGGTGTTTTACTGCGCAATTGTGCACCGCTCTCCACCTCTTTGCGCAGAAGACAAAAAAGTTGCATACTCAATATCCTCGACTAGTTTCACTGTGTTTTTCTCTCTAATATGTGCTTCGAATTGTGAAACATGCGCACTAGGGATTCATATTTTTCCCGAAAATAAGACATTTTAAATCCCGGGAATCACGGGAAATCAACGATTTTTAAAAGGCAACACTAGCTGAGCCCTGGTCATTTCAAGCAACACTAAATGCAACAAGGAGACATTATATGGGCTCCCAATCCGACCATTTTTAGTGTATTATTTTATCATTATTAAGTCAAAAGGGTTAGGGTTATTTATGTCCATGGACTTTATAATGAATAGGCTATAGGCTTAATATTAGATTACATCCAGCGTGCTGCGTGGACTTCATTACATCTGCTGCACCACTACTACAATTATGAAATGCTAAGTTTATACAGTCTGTGACTGTGACCCTCATAAAAGTAATATTTTACTAATCTGCATTATATAAACTAACTTACTTTGTTAAAGTAAGTCATTTGGCGACTTCTAAGTCATTAAACTAAGTCTTTCACTGGAGTAAAGAGTTGAATCAGTACGTCTGCTTTAAGAGTCTTTATTTACACAAGTATCTGTAGTACTGCATGACTCAGGAGAACAAGCTTGCACTTTTTAATCATAGTGCGTTGTGATAACTGATCGGCTGTGTGATTGTGATTGGCAAAACATTACAGTTACAGTTCATTACAATTCTGCAAGCACAGACACACACACACACACACACACACACACTAATGATTATTAATCATTATAGTAATAGGTTGTAATGATATTTGGAGTTGGAGAGGTGAGGCCATGTAGACATAGTGTGTACACACACTTGAGATGTCGCCCACAGTCGCTCAAGCAGGTCATCAGGGGTGTTGAATGCCTGCTCAGGAGTTTTGAAAATTAGAGGGAACATTCCTGACACATCTCATAATTTCTGCTGTGGCAGATGAGTGGTGGTGCAGTTGATTCAAAGTCTGGTTAGAGTTCAGCAGGGTAACAGCTGTGAGTCTTTGGTTATAGTCTATCAATCTGGAAACAAATCAGTAATTAGTTATGACAGTTATTTTTCAAACTCTATATTGTGTCTAATATCCATATTTGTATAGATTCATTAGTTTCACAATGTGTAGCTGCTGTGACAAACTTTAACTGTTGAAAATAGTTTTTTGATGTCATCCTGTAACAGAAAATACACGACTGCACCTGAGAAAGTGAAGATTTTTAAGTTTTTAGTTCATTACTAATGTTTCTTTGGTTGTAGTCCACATTGTTTCTGACATGAGACTCAAAGTTTGATGTTGTAGATTTTCCTTCTCACACCTGTGACGACTGAACTTTGACCTTATGTGTTCATGACTCCTCTCCTCTGTCTCCTCTCACAGGGAGAAGATGATCTGCAGGATCCTCCTGCTCATCAGCCTGACCTCCCGTGTCTCTGGTTAGTTTACATCCTCACTTCATCATCCAAAAAGAGGAAAGCCAAAAGATTTGATGAAATTTTATATATATATATATATATATATATATATATATATATAAACAACAGAACTATTGAAGCGAGTAGAAATTCTTCATTACAGTTGGGAAGATGATTTATATTCAATTATTAGTTATTAGTTATTTCCCTCTCTGTCTCCTCAACAGGAACATTTGTAGTGAACGTGACACAGAGCTCCTATCAGGCAGAGGAGAATCACAACATCACATTGGAGTGGACGTTTACAACCAAACCTGACAGTTCCTCCTCGTCACTGCACATCATCTGTAAACTGTTAACTGTAAACAAGCCATCAGTCCTGTATCATGTAGATGGGGGTGTCGAGGCCCCAAAGTCTCAGGATGAACATTTTATAGGACGAGTTCAGTGTGACAAAGACGCCCTCAGAGAAGGACAGATCAGACTTCATGTGTCCAGACTCAGGACTAATGACTCGGGTCAGTACATATGTGAAGTGAAAACAGATGATGGTCACAGCTCTGACAGATGCCACCTCAATGTCACTGGTAAGATGATTCAGTAAAACCCAGAAAGCCTTTTTAATGCATGTTATCAGTGATGTACAGACTGGACTGCTAAACTTTGTGTTTTTGTGTTGTTAAAAATATTCTGTATGTGGACACAAACATCACCAAGTTCAAACAGTCCACATTTTAATTTTGGACATGAACAGGATGAAATGTCATAAGTAGGAGAATTGAATGTTGGAATATCAGAATTTGTAGAATACAAGAACAATTATTAATATTTTTCTGTCCTTTACAGCAGCTGTTGATCAGCCCAAACCTCAGAAACCTACTGAGAGACCACAACCAACGAGTTGGGAAAGGATCGCTCTCTACTTTGTACTGGCAGCAGCTGGACTTGCTGTCTGTGTTGGACTCTGCCGTTTTATTTTAAAAAGGAAAAAAAAAGTGATGGATTTAAGACAACTCAACTAATCCTTTCTCAAGAGGAAACAGATTTGCAATGCAACCTAACAAGTGTGTTATAATTGATGTTCAGACCTGACACACTTCACATAGTAGTTTCCCATTGGCTGATCAGTAACCATAGCAACAACCTTGATGCTTAATGCACTTAACAATAATAGTAATAGTAATAATAATGATAATAATAAATTTTATTTGTAACACACTTTACATTAAGAGCAAATCTCAAAGTGCTACAAGGTAAAAGCATAAATATAAAAGATCATAAAAATAAGAGCATAAAAGCAGCAATTAGCAAGGATCAAACTTTTTTCTAAAAAGAAATGCTTTAAATCCTTTTTTAAAACTCTCACTAGTATGTGACTGGGAAGGGAGGCCATTCCATAGACGAGGTCCATGTTATTTAATAACTGATATGCACAAAGGAGTGGTGTGGTTGTTAAACTGAATCAGTTGGACGACAGAATAATTCAACATCATGCCTGTGGGAAAGAGTTGAGCTGGTTGTTAGCTGTTTTGCCATGGACATGATGCACAGAGGAGAAACATCTAGTATAGAAAGTGATCAGCAACAGCTCAGCTGTGGAAGCTATGGGTCCCAGAGCCAGGAAAGATTACCCATAATCATAGACTGCATAAAGAAATGGACGTAACATCTGTGACGTCACCCATTGGTTTGTGGACTGCTGCTCGGAAGCCAATAGTATCGAATCTAGGCAGCGCCATCTTGAAAATTTCAGGTGCATGCTGGGAAAACTAAAAACACGGATTCTACTTATATGGGCATGAGGCGGAGCCATGGGCAGAGCGGGGAGGTTGCTATGGTTGCGAGGGCTGGATCTCGAGGACATTGGTCAATCAACCTGTCAATCAGGACGTAGTCACGCCCTAATGCATACCCTGCTTTATCATCACATATAAAATCAGGGAGGCCAAAATGTCACAAATGAACATCATACTGCATTGAAGAAGGCTTTAAACTAGCGATTGAGACCATAAACACATTTTGAAAACGTTTACTGAGGTTAGAAATCAAGTAAGAAGTTGGTGAATTCTCCATTGACTTGTATAGTTATTTGACTTGTAGTTACTTCCGCATTGGCCTCATTTCAGAAGACCAGGGGCCTGTTTCAGAAAGCAGGTTTAGTGAAAACTCTGAGTTAGTTAACCCTGAGATGAGGGAAACTCTGGTTTTTCGGTTTCACAAAGCCAGTTCAGCTTAACTCTGAGTCAGTTACCCTGGCAACATACTCCGTGAACCTAACCTGCTCGCTAGCAGGTTTTCTCCTCCTTTTTAGTTGAAGCCTGCAGACTAGAAGGAGCTGTCAGACATGGTGTGTCCTTGTCTTAAAGAGTCAGTTAATATTGAAGCACAAATACGAAGCACAAATCTCCGTCAGAGGGTGATCGGACCCCGCTGGGATGTTTTATCATTCTCTGATGATGTTCTGTTTGAGTGTTTCCATTTTTCTGTACAATCGATAATTTATCTGAACAATATTCTCAGCTCTCGTATCGTCTGTACGACACCACATGGACATGCTCTCAGTTCAGAATAAGTTCTCTGTTCAAATTCATGTTTCCAAGGCAACCATCTATCAGGCTGTCACAAATGCAATATTTGAAGGTGATTGATAGCCAAGTGGTTACTGTGCATGCTTCATAGTGACAGTGTCGCTGGTTCGCTACCAGTGAGGAACTTTCTCTCTCTCTGTATACCAGCTACTGTTAAATTAAGGTGAAAGTGCCCAAACATAAAACTAAACTTGACTATTGCACTTAAACGTTTACATTTTTGTAGTGTTGTATGTATAAAGGCATGCAGGTGTTGCTTTCAAATAGACAATATTAAATACTGGCAGTGTTGGGATGGCTGAAAAAAGATTTCATCAACTACTGAAATATATATCACATGTTGAATGTAGCATTTAAATGCTGTTTAATGAGGTAGGGCAGGCTAAACAACACCACAATTGCTTGTAATCAATACCTTACTTGTTTGAGCTATATTTTTATATTTCATATTCAGTTGCTGGCTGCCAAGTAGGCCTACGTTTTGTACCTGTTGGGGTCTGCATGAATGTTAAATGTGCCACACACACACACACAACCACTCGAGACAAAATGTTTCTCTTTTTTTTCATTAATACTATTTACTGTCTTTTCTTAAATATATACTCATCATCTGCATGTATTCATTAATATTTCTAACTCTCTAAGGGGAGAAGTAGGAGGACTGAGCCCTTTGTTTCTCCTGTTGTCATGGTGAATCATGTTATCTGTGCTCCATTGATGAGGGCTTGGTATCTCCTCATGCACGAGCTTCACTCAGAGTTACTTTGACTCAGAGTTGATTGAACTAACTGTTAACACTTGTTCTGAAACCCAAAACTCTGAGTTTGACAGCTCAGAGTTGGTCAACCAGAGTTAAGGTTTTAACTCAGAGTTTGTTAAATTGTACTGAAAATGGTTTATTTATTGTATTGGACAAACACCCCCATCTAATGTTATGTACTGTGTAATATGTCTTATATGTTTATTATATGTTTCTATATATTTTTATATGTTTTTAGGTGGGAGTGTTTCTGTCTAGTACATGTTTTGAAATGGGGGACAGTGGGTTTATTTTACTGTATGACATAATGAATTCACAAATGTACAAAACTCTTTATTTTATTATTGACACCTTCCCTTTGCACAAATGATAAAATCCCAATGTCATCAAATGAGTTCCTCCTGATTAGCAGTGTTGCAGTTTGTTGCTATTGTTAAAATTTGTAGTAGCACATCAAACTACAGACGTTATTAAGCATAAATAAACAAGTTTCAATCATAACATTTTATAAGATTTTGTATCTGGTCTACTTTTGTCTGAGGATTGGCTGTTGATTGACTTGGCCAAGATGCCTACCATCTCGTTTTTAGACAAAAGAATGTAGTGTGCTTTTGCTACCACTAGATGGCACAAAAGTAATGTAAGTAGGTCAACAAGTCAAAGTTAAGCAGATTGAATTACAG